>NW_028186382.1:1144648-1158660 GCF_003343005.1 Rhea americana
CCGCCGTCAGCACCGGGCGGCACGCGGGGCCGCCCCCGCCGCCATAGAGTTTCTAGGCATGACAGCTGGAGATGGGGGCAGCTAGAGCGCCGCGCGGCAACCATAGAGAGGCGGCGCTCCGGCCGCAGAGCCAACCGCAGGCCACCTGCCGTGACGTGACCATTCCCGCGCCGCTTCCCCGTGGCGCTCTAGGCCAAAGCGGCGAGCCCTCCGTGGTGCTTGGGCGGACTGCCTCGCTTTACGACCCAGGCGGGCACAGCGCGACAGTTTCCGTTCCCTTATCGCCTGCATCCTCAACATGGCGTCAGGCAGCGGGGTAGGTGGCGGCGGCGGCTGCCGCGGTGGCCTGTTCCCCTTTCTGTCCGTGGGCTTGGGGGGGCCGCGCCGCGCCGGCTGGGGCCGCTCGTGGGGCGCAGGGAGGTGAAGGGGCGGCGGCGGGGGGCTGTGCTCGGGGCCTGCGGGCAGGCCGCGGGGGGTGGGGGTGAGCGGGCCGCTTCCCGGGAGCTGCGCCGCGGAGCCCCGATGGCTTCGTGGCCGAAGGGGGGGGGGTGAGCGCACCCCGAGCGCCGCTCTTAGAGCCGGGGAGCCCTGCTTTTTTTCTGCGAGCCTTCGCGAGGGGGGTTGTGGCTGCCGCAGCCCTGGCGTGGCGGCATTCCCCTGCCTTCCCCCTCCCGGGGCAGGCTGGCCCGGTGTGGAGGCAGCTCCCTCCTCCCCTTCTCCCTTTGTACCCTGCCTGGCTTCTCTTCCGTTTCCTTGGGAAATGGTTGCCCGTATCTGAGCTAGCGTCTGCGCTGTCCTGCCAAAATTGCTACTCGTTGCATAGAGAAACCTTCCTTCCCATGGTGGTGGTGCTCAAGTCTCTGATGGCTCCTGCTTTGCTTCATTGTTTTACTGGTGTTGGTTGATCTGTATGTTGTGGCAGTGAGGTCTTTCTGCCTGTACAGATCCTGCAGGACTGGGTTTGGGGCCTGTTGAGATCAGGTGACTGAGGTGGGTGCTGTTTGTATAACCAAACTGGAGAGCCAGACTGGTAAACACATTGACAGCTGTCAGCAGCACAGCACCAGGGGCTGTGTTTTAATACTTTCTTTGCAAATATTTTTACCATTCTCTTGCTGAGAAGTGAGCAATGCTGAGAGAGGGCAAGAGACAGGATGTCTCCCGGGGAATGGCTCAGAGCTTGTGTTTCATTTTTAGCTGCTGGTGATTGTGTTCCCCTTGCTTAGAGCCCAACTTGAGACTACTGAAGTCTTTTATAGGCTTTGATACTGAACAGATCATTCAGCGTCTATGTCTGCAGCAAACAGGAGGCTTTGGAGCACGATTCAGTTTTTAATTGTTGTTACTTATTTGGGAAATATTGTGTGTCACCCAAAGCAGTTGTTAGATAAAGTTTTGGGGGCTTGCAGCCACCCTTGCTTCCACTGGACCAATTAAAGAAAGTTCCTTTGGATAGTGTATGTCTAAAAGCTTGCCACAGATAGCTCGCAGTTTTTGATTTGATTTGTTTCATTGTCTCTGGCCTAGGGAGACTGGTAAAGATCTATGGCAGGCTATTTCCCTTTTATTATAACTAGAGAGTGAAGCAGCAAGTAAATCTCTTCCTCTCTGGGCTCCAACCAGCTTTGATTTGTGATAATATTCCAGTGTGCAGGAGAATCTAGATTCTGGAAAACACCCTGAAACATTAATTTATACTGTGTGATAATTCCTCTTTCCTTTGCTCAGGGTGGCTAATAAAACCTGTTATGATACACTTAAAGTGCTTAAGAAGCTATGAGAATAAATGAGAATTTTTCTACATTTCTCTAAGGCATTTTTATTCTTATCAGTAGTTGTTCGTTCCATTTGAAGGATTGCCAGAGGAAAAAACCTTAAATGATTGTGCTGCTGCTGCTGTAGCTTCAAATAAGATTTATTTTCTTCGGATTGTGATTGGATTCTTGATTTGCCTGAATTGGAGAAGGTGGTGGGTGTATGTGGGTCTTTTTTTCCCCAGCGGTGGTTTAAAGTACGGCTATCCTCATTCTTAATATGAAATTGAGAACCTATTGCTGCCTCTGCCATGCTAAGTGTAATGCAACTTTCTAATCATCCAAGAATTACCTTCTTTAGGAAGTAAAGAAGTGTCTGAGCTCTAAGCCCTGACTTTTACAAGGTGTTGGACCTTTTCCTTGTGGCCTTTCCTGTATGACATACAGACATTAAGAAGAGACTCTGACTATTAAGTGAAAGAATAGATGTGGGTGCAAAAGGGATTCTTCTCAGGTCACTTTTGCCTTCAAGTGTTGGTGGCTAGATAAAAATCCACATGTGACAGGTGGTGACAGAGCTACCTGCAAAAAGAATAGTCTTTATATATCCTCACTCTCAGTTCCGAGTGCTTTGGGAAGCTGGTTAAGAGCCAGTCTGTCTTGAAGATGTTTCTTCCTTTTCCTATCTGTCTGAAATTTGGAATGGGAAAGTTATAGGGGTGGGATACTTCACTGAGAGTTTAATAGCAAACGCAGTGCTGTGATTCCTATAATATAAACATGTGCTGCTGTTGTCTTTGAGAGCAGATATATACATCCTTCCATGCTTCTGCATATATTTTAATCAAGCTCTTTATAGCTTGTGTTGTGTTTCATGGTCTCCTCACTTGATTTTTTTGGAACTCACATTTAACTGACTTTGGAAAAAATAGATATGATCAGCTAATAGCTATGTTGTGTTTTGCCAGTTGGCACTTCTAAGTCCTTAGATAAAGCAGTTTAAATCCYGTTTGTGCCTGGTTTTCAAATGTAGAACATGTGTGATCATCTCGGGAACTATTAAGATAAATTAATTACTTTGCTCAGTGCTTTGAAATCCTTCTGAAAGAAGCAGATATAGGCATACTAAATATTATTCTCTTAAACTATATCATTAGTTTTTGGGTATGAAAACAGAGGAGATTAGAATATAATATAGTGCCCTTAATGTATTGCTGTGGCATCACAGGCCAAATGATTCCAATTCTTTCCCCATTCTCTCCTCGTAGCTAGTCAAACTGTATAACAGATGTTAATATACTTTTTCCTTCTCAGACTAAGAACTTGGACTTCCGCCGAAAGTGGGACAAAGATGAATATGAGAAACTCGCAGAGAAGCGGCTCACAGAAGAGAGAGAAAAGAAAGATGGTGGGTAATATACTGACTCCAGGCAAGCTTTGCTCGTTTGGCAGTGAGTCACCCAAACCCTTTGAGTTTGAGAGGGAGAGAGCAGCTAAAAGTGAAGTCCCAAAGGGAAATAACAGCAGCTCAAGGCTGGCTTGCTCTGATCCTTTTTCCTGTGTTTGTCGTTGAATATAATTGTTACAAAAGCAATTACTTTCTTTCCTTTGCCTTTGTCTGCCTATTCTTTGTGGAGGGAGAGGAACGATCAGCCTCTGGAAACAGGAAAATCTCAGAGGATGACCCAGATCAGAGCTGGAGATGCCTTACTGATCTCTGTTTTTTATAAGAGTCTTAATTCTGGCCTGCACAATGAGGAGGGAATGGAACCATTTCTTCACAAAAATGTGTTATTTCTGAATGAATCGTATAGTTCTCAGGTTCCTGGCGGGCCCCTCTTCACTGAGGGCAACACAAAATCCAGCATGTAAAGCTTGACCTTTCCTGATGAGAGCTTGGGTTTTCTGCTTGTGTTGTAGGCAAACCAGCTCAGCCTGTCAAAAGAGAACTCCTGCGGCACCGAGACTATAAGGTGGACCTGGAATCGAAGCTGGGAAAGACCATCGTCATCACCAAAACTACCCCACAGTCAGAGATGGGAGGGTAGGTCTTTGTGTTGGAGTCAGGGTTGTGTTGGTAAGACCTGGGGACTTAGGACTTAGCCCTCCTGAAAATGCAACTGAGACAGATCTCTGCTGCACACTTAGGTTTTGTTAGCCAGGAGGCCTGCCTGCAGAAAGGGGCCAACTGCTGTTGGTTTGGGTCTGTGATCTTGATATCTTTGTGCTGGGAATGAGAGAAACAGCTAGAGGCCTGTCCGTAGGAATGGTGTTTGGTTGCTATTTGTGAGGATTGTGTTTGGCTAAATGCTGAAAGGATTCGTAATTCATCCTAAGCCATTGAGCAGCTAAACAAATGCTTTAAGGTTGTACTGTTATAAGAGTAGCCTGTGAGTGACTCACTGGCATAGCCAAGTAGCCAGCAGTGCCCAAGGAGATCCACATCCCTATACAGAATCCAGGGATGGAAGTGCAGGCAGGCCCTGGCTGAGTTTTTGCAGTAATAGGTGTTAAAGAGGACTAGAGCAGTGCTGTTTAAAGCTGTGACTCACTCCTAAGAGGTGATAGCTATGTGAGGACTTACCTTGCYGACAGATGAGAACAGACTGCAGTTAGGAGCTGAGGTGGGAACCTGGCCAGTCCTGCCTTTGGAGCCCTGTTGCAGCCATGTTCCCTGCCACTGGAAGGGGAAGATGCCACAGCTGCCCTGGTGATGGGTGAGCGTGGGTCTTGGCTCCCATTCTTCATTGCAGTGGCGTAGGCATCAAGATCAGAAGTGGCAACTCCAATGTTAACTCAGGTAGCTCTGTAAATCTGGGGCTTGGCCTTGCACATCTCTTTGCGCTGGGGCTCTTTGCAATGGAAATTTCCTTGTCCTGGGTAGAAGAGCTTTATCCCAAAGGAAGGCATGGTCCTCCAGTGAGTTTGAGACCAGATGATGAAATGGAAGTTCAGTTTATAATGCTGGGCTTGCACTTGCTTCTCTAATGCTGATGAGGAGTTTTGGCTTTGTGGCATTGGTCTGGTTTGATCTTAGCCTAGAGCAGCAGTCTGGGTTAGAACCAATGGGTCCAAATGATGCATGGATTTTGCATTTCAGATGTTCTTAAACTTCACTTCACAAAACAACTGTTTATCCCCTGCTTTGGAGCTAATGTCCCTCTATCCTGGCAGGTATTACTGCAACGTATGTGACTGTGTGGTGAAAGACTCCATTAACTTCTTGGATCACATTAATGGCAAAAAACGTAAGGCTAATTTTTGTGGGTTGTTGGAGGGTTGGCTGACTCAGAGGGTTGCTGCAGTGTTCCAGGCAGTTCGTACGTGCTCTGGACCTTCATGCTGAAGGCTGGGTGGCCTACTGGGTGGGTTGTACAGTGTTGTGTCAGGCGCTGTCACTCAGGAACACGGGGGCAACACTGCTGCCTGCACTTCCATTTGTTGTTTGCTCTGACCCTTAGGACTCGGATTCAGTGCGGCTAGGTCAGGTTGGCAGTACTGAGCTTCTGGGGTGAATGACCATGTACAGCCCTGTGCGTGAGTTTAGTCTGGCAATAGGAACTGTTTTAAGGGGATGGATGGCAAGCAGTAAGATGATGCCATTCTAAGAAATTTAAATAGGAGTCAGTGAAGGGGCTATGCACAGAGCTTTAAAGGCTCAGAATCTTGCTGAACATGGCTGGCTCCGTTCCTTTTTCTATAGACCAGAGGAATCTGGGCATGTCCATGAGGGTGGAGCGTTCCACGCTGGACCAGGTGAAAAAACGCTTTGAGGTGAACAAGAAGAAGATGGAGGAGAAGCAGAAGGACTATGATTTTGAGGAGAGGATGAAGGAGCTCCGTGAGGAGGTGAGCCTGGGCAATGGCAGTGCACTGCTGAGTCAATGGGCCCCAAGAAACATGTTTCATAGAGAAAGCAGCTCTAGTTCCTAATTCTGTTCAACAGAAGTCTTGTTCTTGATAGCATGCACCTCTGGTAGACTGCTTTGAGTTTTTGTTGTGTGTGTGTGTTTGTTTGTTTGTTTGTTTTTTCCCCTTTAATTCTCTGCTAGTCTCCCTGGAAATTCTTCTCCCCCTTTATGTGCAAGAACAACTTTTGACACTTTGGGCTCCAACTGAGAGCAGCACAGCTCTGACAGTGCACCTGTTTTGTACCTTAACTTTGACTTTAACAGATCTGCTAATCAGAGCACATATTTGCCCCCTGTCATTCTGAAGTTCTGCGCGATCCTTTGGATTGTTGGGGTTCCTTCTCCRGGTGGCACGTTGCCCCTGCATGGCCTCCCAACATGTGGAAGAGGCCTGTGAGGAATGTGATGTGCTGCAAGATGYGTGTGGAGGCAGTGAAAGATACTGAATCCCTCTCAAATCTGGGCTTAAATGGCAGTATCATGAAATGAAGATTGAATTCACTGGAAAAGCAGCTGACAAAGTTCTCCTGGGGACTGGGGAAGCTTCTGTGGATGCTTCTCTTTGATCAGCAGTCATTGAAAAGCCAAATATTAAAATTGCTGCCTGCTTGAGTCTCCCTSTCTGAGCCCTGAGCTTTGCTGCGCAGCTGAATGCCCTTTTAGGGATGCTGCTCAAATCCTAGCATAGAAAGAAGCCCTGTGCTCTGTCTCCAGCAGGCTTTGGTGCTGCTGAGCCTAATCTATTTGGAGGAGGTAAGAGACATGCCCCAGCAGTGTGGGGAGAGCTGTGGGTTGAAAAGCTGCTGCCAATCAAGTTTAGCAACAAAGAAATCAGCAGCAACTTTGTGGTGTAGCTTTCTCCAGGGCATGGCTGTCTTTCCTAGTTGCTGAATGGTGAACGATGATGGGAATGGTGGGAGTAGTTGCTAAGTTGGGAGCCAAAGCTGTGCTTCTACACGACCCAGTACAAGCCTGGCGCTCTTCCATGGCCTGTGATCTTTGCGTAGTGAAACGCTTTGATTAGAGCAGTGCAAACTCTTTGATGCCAAAACCCCCAAAGCTACTCAGAGCTCAGCTTCTGTTCCAGTGAGCAGCTGTCACTCTGCCACTCTGAAAGGCATCAGGCAGTGACATTCGACATTGCAGTTGCTGGAACAGGGCACTGGTACAAGGGAAACACCTCCTGCTTTAAAAACAGCTCCTTCTTGCCTCAATGTTGATTCCAGATGAAGCCTCTGACATTTGTTCTGAAGCAGGAGCTGACAATTTCATGACACTTCTCTTTGACTACATCCGCTCTGTGTGTGACTTCATTCTTGGGGTCTGTAGACAAAGGGAGACCTCCTGAGAGATTGCAGTCCATGGTTCCCTCTGGGTATTTTGTTTCTTCAGAGATGGCTTGGGTGTTGGGTAGGTCTTGGGATGACTGTGTCTCTGGGCAGTGCCCAGTGTCTCAAAAGCTTAGTTGGCTAAAGAGGTTCAAATTGCTTTGCTTATCTTTTCCTCACTGCAGGAGGAAAAGGCCAAAGCCTACAAAAAGGAGAAGCAGAGAGAGAAGAAAAGGAGGGCAGAAGAAGACTTAACATTTGAAGAGGATGATGAAATGGCAGCTGTGATGGGTTTCTCTGGTTTTGGTTCAACCAAAAAGAATCACTGAGCAGCTCTGGACTCTCCTCTTTCTTGAAACAATTGTTTTTACCAGGGGATTCTGGATAACTCTTTAAAGACTTGATTGAGGACTTGTATGTAAATCTCCCAGTAGAATTTGGCTGGAGGAATTGAAAACTGATTCCACGCTCTACCTGTGCTGCAGAACAAGCTCCACCTGTCATTAGCTTCTCATCTCCCTCTGTGTCCTAGATCTGGCTACTCGTCACTGTGCTCTGTGGCCTTGTGTGTGCAGGGAAATGTTCTGCTGGGTATGTTTTTGTGTCAATAAAGTACACAGTTCTGTACAGGCAGCATCGCTCAGAATTATTCTAGTCAAATGGACATTATTGTTTTGGGGCTGTGTGTTCAAGATGCGGGGAGTGATTCGGTTTCTTTTCAGATCATGTAACTGAAGGAAATGTGCTACATGAGCGGTGGTGATTTGTTCAACCTGAATCTTTATGGCTTGAGCTGAGCAGAGCTGGTGGTTGCTTGGAGTCTGAGTTGCTGAAACTTTCCTGTGTATTTTATCAGTAACAGATTTAACTTTTACTTTCCTGGTTTTCCTTGTGTTTCATGGCATAACTATGGTGTCCCTAAAGCAAGGGAGAAGTTCCTCCCTGGGGTTGATCTAGGATCGAGCAAATGGCAGAAAAGATGTGTGCAGTTTGCCAAAAATAAATAAACTGATAATTTTAATTGGCCGTTTGCTGGGAGTTTGATTCCTTTTTTGTTTTGAAGCTTCTGCATCTTACTGAGAAAAGTGGCTGACATCTCCCAAGGTATGCAAAGCCGGCGGTGGTCTCTTGGGGCGCTTCATGGAAATGAAGACAGGACTTGTCCCCCCTCTCCCTCAGTGGATAYTTGCTCAGCTGTATCCCATGCGCAGGCAGTTGCCCTTGTTCTTTGCTTTCTAAAGTAGTGCTGGAGATGTGTGTAAAGACTGGGAGGGTGGAGGGAGGCGAGGACAGGACTGGGGACCTGCATTTCTATTAGGGAATCCCAGAGCGGACTGGGCTGTGCTCCAGAATTTACCAGTCAATATATGAAGGATCATTTCTTTCCTACTGACTTTGAGTGTCACTTCACCTCTGCTCTTCCCTAAATCCCCTTCATTGCTGCTTTTATTTACTTCAATCAGACCTTGTGTGAATCATTTCCATCTCCGGTTAGGATTTACATCTTGTGTGACTGAGTTTTTTTTTTTTCCTTCATAGCTCTGTATCTCTCTGCTCTCACTCTTTTATGTATATTGATGGGATCCTTGTTCTTGCCCTTCTCTGTACCTTTATGAAATTTCCTAGCTGAGGAAGGCTGAAGTGTGTTTAGCCTTCTCTTTCCGATACGTCTAGAACAAATCCTATAATGCTTTGCTGCTGTTTTAATTCCTTAATCTTAGACTGCTGACAGCTTCATTGCCTCAGGTCTTTCCACTTCAATTCAGATTATAATCCCCATTGAAGATGCTATTGAAATGATATATAGCCAGTCAGATACAACTGTCCTTGGAGATTTGACCCTTCAACTCGGCAATTCTTTGACTTCTGCAAACGCTCCCTCAGCATACGGGCTGGAAAGGCAGCTTTCATTCCAGCCACGTACCTGGTGCTGTTCAGACTGCAGCGCATGGCTCCAGCTGAATGGAGAGAGGAGATGCTTGTGCCTTTGTGCCCTCCAGGGTGGGGAAGAGATGCTGCCATGGCGCTGTTTCACGCGCATTAAAAGTTTAGGGCATTTCAGACAAGATTTAGCAGCAGCCGTTTTACCCCAGGCACCAACTCTGCAGCCAAACAGACCCTCACTGCAGCCTGAACTAATTCAGTTTGGGCTAACACTGCTGAAATGTGTGATGGGCCAGCAGACGCTGCTTTGCACCCTTCATCTTTCCTGCTTTGTGACCTTGAAGCAGTGTCAACGGCTGCTGCCTTGGTTTCCCTGTGGAGCATCTCTTGCTTCTCATTCATCTCAGCACATCCATGGGGAGAGGTGTGAAAGGGATAGCCCAGCTTCCCATGCTCCTAAATGCCTTCTTCTCCTGTCCTGGGACAGGTGGCAGGGCTTGTGCAGGACTCGAGCCTGTTCAGGTCTCACTCTCTCTGCCTGGTGCTCTCCATCGCTCTCTGTGCCCTGTCAGAGAGGAGGAAGAGGAGCAGGAAATGCCTCTGCAGTGCAGCGGGGTGCGAGAGGGCTTTCATTAACATGGCTCTTCCCCAGCCTTCACTAAAAGCCTTTTACCCAGACCCAAGCCTGAGGCCATCTGCATCCACTGGGCTGAAGCGGCCGCCTACGYGTGCCAGCATCTCCGTGCGCTGCCCGGTCCCCGCGCTGGGGCTGCTCTCTCTGGGGGAGCCCAGCTCTTTGTCTTGGCTGCTTGCTGAGAGCAGCGGCGTGTGCAGGAGCAGCGATACAAGCTCTTGCTGGATTCCCAGCAGCAGGAGCTGCCTCTAGCCAAGGATGAAAAGCTGGTTTCATGGGGGGAAATAATATTTAGAGAAGAGACAGATAACGTTCCCTGCACACTCTGCATTAACCCTTAGCTCCCAGCGTTGCTTGCTGCCCCCGCAGCAGCAGAGCAGTGATTCTCCATGGCTCTTCATTAACTCTCGTTGTTTCCATGCTGAGCTGCAAGCCTGCCGGTGGAGAGGAGGTTGTGCCTTTGTGGCACGGAGGTGGCTTGGGGGTTTTTATCTGGGGAGAGGCAGGGCCCAGCTTAGCATCTCTTCTTGCTGCTTCTCCTCACCATCAAACAGCCCCAGGACACTCTGTGCCTGCTCCTTCTGACTTCACTCTTCTAAGGCTTGTGACCTCTTCTGGKGCAGCTCTTCTGCTGGTTTGTACTGGGCTGAATGGGGGTTGGTGGAGAAAGGCAGGGCATTTCTCATGTCTCCTGTGTCCTGGCCAGGATACCCTGTCTCATCTCCCTAGGAATGTGGTTTGATGTGCCTGATGCCAGCTCAGTGCCTGGTCTCAGTGCCTGGGTGGAGAGGTGCAGGGCCCACTCTGGCCGGGCTGGCGAGTGGTTCTTCGTGACATGCAGCCCCTCGACCCTGTGGGGACAATCTCCCGGTTCAGCAGACTTATACACACACCACTCAGTCCCAGATGAGCTGGAGACTGTGGTCAGCCTGAACGAGTCTATCCCTGCTCCGTGAAATTAAATATTGATGGCGGTGCTTGGGGAAGCGCTCAAGCGTCACGGCAGACCCCAGAGAAAACAACAATTTCTTTTGCTCGCGCTGCTTCTTCTCTCCCAGCTATTCATTTCCCTGTCCTTGTCCTGGGGGGGGGGTAGGGGGAGGGAAGACCCTGCAGAGTGCCTGAATCCCGCCACGTGCAGCACGATGCTGCTGCCCCCCTTCTTGCCAGGGGCATTTGGAGGGCTGCTCTGTGCCCCTGCATCCCTGCCCTCTCCTGCTGTCCTGCATGGGCAAAGCTGGGCCTGTCTCTCTCTTCTCACTGCATTCAGGAATGGAGTAGCAGCAGCTAGTTCCAACCCAGGGTTCCCACCGTACCAGTAAAACAACTGGGTTTGGCCCTGCACCAGAGACCCAGAGGGATGTTGGGGAAGGGAGGTTTCCAGCCCAGCCCCATGCATTACTCTGCCTTGGCCAGTGGAATCGCGATGTGCCTCAGTGACTTTATTGGCAGTGTTGGCACTAAAAGACCAGCTTTTTTAGCGGTTTACACCCATTTCCCCCCCCTTTCTCTTCCCCCCCCCCCCCAGATTGCTGTGTAAGTGCTTGGCAGGGGCTCCAGTCTTCCCACTGCTCAGGCCATATGCTAATGCTGCCCCAGTTAGGCAGCAGTTCTTGCCATTCACCATCATTAAGCTAAATCACTTCCATGGGAGACATTCCCATAAATCTGCCCTCCCGCTTTACTTTGACCCAGTAACACGGTGCTGGGAGGATCTACCATCAAACCCCGGCTCTGTTGGGATGTGCGTTGGAGGGGGGTAGGACATGGGCGGGGCCAGACCACAAAGGCAGGTTCCTGGGTCTCCCGTGCCCCCATCAGTCAACCCTCCATTGCGACAGTCTGCCATATAACCCTGGGGCCAATACTTCTGCCTGTCCCCCCCAGCCTGTTGGCTCAACATTGTTGAGGGACAGCCCTAGAGCTTCCTGCTTCCTAAGTGTTATCCTGATCCAGCTAGGTCCATGCCCTTTGCTTTCTGTGAAGCTGGTGGAGAAGGTGGCACACTCGCCAGCACCCTCAGGCTGCTCTGCATCCTCCCAGTGTATCCCAAGCTCCATTGCCACACTTAAGRGTTGGCTCTCAGCCTAACCAGCTCTGAGGATGCAACCTGTCCTGCTTTCCTCACCCAGGAGAGGAACGTGTCCCTGTGGGAGACCCTGCTATGTACCAGTGAGGGCAACAGTGCAAGACTCAGTCGGAATCTGCATTTCCGAAGAAGGAAGAATGGAGGGATGGAGGAACGGTGGAAAGGGCAGGCTGGAGACTTGAGTGTGGGTTCCTTGGGCTGGGTGGTGTTCAATTCTCCTCTGGAGCTTGGAGGTTGTGATTTTCTGAAAAGAGCCAAGTGGGGAGCAGGGGACAGTGGCAGTGAAGTGATGCTTGTCCTGGAAACCTGAGCAGGTCAGGCTCTTCTCCATACACTCAGCACTCATGGCTGGGCCAGGTTAGGCTACAAATAGGGCTGAGCGGGAAGTGACAGTCCACGTGAGTGCTCCAGATGGGGAGGACAGAGACGGCCCCCGGTGGCTCACTCCATYGCTGTCAGAACTGTTCCCTTGTTTGGCTGGAGGATTGCTGGAAGGATCATTTCTGCTGGGCTCCGTGGAAGGGCTCATGAGCGTGGGAGGCTTGTGGTAGGGCACATGAGCAAAGGAGAGACATTTTCTTTGTTCTGACAAAAGAAAAAATCATCATCAGCCAGAGAACAAACAGCTTCAAGCTGAAGAAGGATCAGGGCAATAGGGTGATGGAGAGAAGCAGGGGGGAACGAGGGAGGAGGCACATGGGGACAGGGTGTCCACGGGAACCCTTTCGGGGAGCTGTGATCTTAGAGCAAATTTCTGCTGCTGGCTGTTCACCAGGGGAATCATTTGACCAAATCACATGTGTGTTCCCGTTGCATGGCTTTGCTGTGCTGAGAGCCTCAGGGGGGTCAGGGCCCCTCTGCAGAGCGCTGCGCACACCCGAAGCAGGAAAACGGTCCCTGCCCTCAAGAGTGTGTGATCTACCAGGCAGCCGGGGAGCCCAGGGGGCACTGGCATGCCTTTGTTCCTCCTCTTTCTTTTCCACCTTCAGATTTTTTTCTCTGCTTTCAGCCCACTGTGTGTACATCACTCCCCTCCCTCCCCTTTCTACCCACGTTTCCTGTCTGATTTTCTTTTCTCTCTACAAATATGTGTTCCTTGTCACTGTCCTTTCTCCACATGCTCCATCTTCTAATTATTATCCTTTTTCCTCCATCAGTGTTGCCTCTCTAAACTTGTTCTTTCTCCCTTGCCATCTCTCCCCGTTTTCCCACAGGACCTCCTCTTCCCTTTCTTTCCTTGTTCCTCTCCCCTTCCCTCCAGTCACTCTGTCTCCCTGCTCGTTCTCTCTCCGTCTCCCTTTTGCTGACAGTTTGGGGGAATCTGTCTGTGTCAACGCACGAATTCCATTATTTATCGGCTGAGCGAAGCGAGGTCCTACACTCGTCTGTAATTGTCTGTAGATCAAAGCGCTTGCTCATGGCAGCTTTGCCTCCTTGCAGCATAACAACACCCCCCAGCTTTGCACTCCCCATCCTCCCAGGGGAGTTGGACGTGTCGACACCCTCAGTGACTGATCTCCCAGACAGAGAGAAAAGAAGTAGGGCTGGTGGGGGAGAAAGGGAGTCTTGGAGGATCTGCAAATCTCCCAGGAGTAGACAGGGATGTTGGGAGGCATCATGGAGGGCCACACAGTTCCTGGCAAGCGTTAAGGGAGGGTAGGAAGGTAGAGAGGGTCTCTAGTCTAGGAATGAGGATGGCTAAAGAAAATGGAGGGGGAACTGGGAAGAAGAAACATTCTCATACCTGCCCAGGACTGAAAGAACTGGGATTTCCTCTCCAGAGAGGCATTCCCAGAGAGCCAGGATGGGTCCATGGGAACAGATAGCTGAAGAGCAGAAGTGTAGACAAAGGAGAATGTGCTTTTTTTCTCCCTTTCCCTCTCGAGATCCACCAACCCAGCCCAGAAGCATGGAAATCTGAAGCGAGATGCATGCACAAATTGGTTGTTCAGGTATTGGTGCAGGGAGATGCAAGGGGAGAGCAACAAAGGAACATCAACCCCAGCTCCCATCTCTCTGTCTTCTTGCCTGGGTCGCTGTAACTCCCATATTCCTGGCTGCTATTTAGCATTGAGGTACCTTCCTAAGTTCACCTGAAAGTGCTCGGCAGCAACCAGAGTTTGGTTCAGCCTCCTGCCCTTGTGGTGAGTCCTCCTGCAGTGAGTTCCCTGGGACAAGCTGCATTGTGAGTGCATGCCCACACCATGCTGTGTAGTGAGTGGGTGGACACTGCCCCTCCATAACACCAAAACCAGGAGAAACCCTGCTGTTGTCCACAGATATGTCCTTCCATTGTACTTTCTACCAGTAGAGTGGGCATGTTCCTCAAGAACGTGTCCATCTCTCCTGGAGAGTGGAGCATGCAGCCAAGTGCTCTCAAGGACAGAGGCTGGGAAAGGGAAAGGGAAAGGG
>NW_028186382.1:1158793-1188269 GCF_003343005.1 Rhea americana
GGAGAGGAGAGGAGAGGAGAGGAGAGGAGAGGAGAGGAGAGGAGAGGAGAGGAGGAGGCATGATTTCAGGGTCTAAGCACAGGACCATGGAGGCCTTTTGCCAAGGGAGGTTGCCAGTGTTATGGTCCCTTGCCTGGAGTTCTTTAGGAGCTGACAGGAGACTTCCTTGTGACCACAGGACCTGCTTCTCATAGGAGAGAGCAGATGAAGTGTCTTCTTGTATCACCAACACAAAGGAGACAGCTGCAATGGTTTCTCTGCTGGAAAATTTGAGGTCAACCCGAACCCTTCTCCCCAGAGCTGATCTTTCCATTTCATCCAGGTACATCAGGAAACGTGGGTTCGATGAAACCAAATCTTCTGCCCCACATGGATCTGCAAACATCAAAAGACAGAAAGTTATCAGCAGTTCTAACAGCTTGATCCCCTCTTGCGGTTCAATGCATGAAATTGCCCAAGGCTCTAACCTCAAGCCATGAGACCTTATGCCTTTAAATGTCTTGTTGTCCCCAATGTTTCTTCCTTGTGACAGCTCTCTGGCCTTACAGTCAAACCACCTCCAGCTTCTTTTGAATAAAAAGTTCAATCTGTTTCATTTAAGTATGTTCTTCTAAGGTATTTTTCCCAAGCCTTTCAAATCTGCAGATATAGATGCTGTGTGCAATATTGCAAGACGAGTTACATGGTGCCAGCAGAGGAGTGACATCACCTTCTCTCTCCCAAGGCCTATTCTTTCCCTCATCCAAGGATCACAGCACTGTTCAGCCTGACTTTCCTGCCTGTCGATCCCCACAGTACACCTCAGAGTTCCAGGAACGGAAATATACTCACAGGGCATTAAGGAGGTGTCTGGGAGAGRACAAGTTTCAGCTCTCGGGATAATGGAGAATTAACTCTTCTTCTGTTTCAGGTCTGAGGTCTCTTACTTCAAGAGGAATGAGACACCAGCCACAAAACCAGCTCCCCTTGCAGCTCTGGGCTGGCAAGAAAATTTCCCTCTCTCAAGCAGGAATGGAGAGGTCTTCTTTATAAGCTGCCAATGAGGTCTCTGTCCTACAGGGAGCCAAGAGAACTGGGTCACCCAGAAGCTGAGCAGGGCCTGTCCACACACGTCCTAAAAATGCTGAGAAGTAGATGACAACTACAGAGGATTGCTGTGAGCTGATCTGAGTCTGTATCTCAACCTCCATCCATCCCAGGTAGAAAAGTTGGGGGATTCATTCCAATGTATGGCTGGCCAAGAGAATCCAATTTACCCTATCAATATTGGCCTTTGATCTGGCTTCCTCAGCTGCATCTTATTCTCACCTACAGACCATGTGGAACTTCAGGAAAACCTTACTGATGTACCAGGGTCCAATTCTACCTGGTGTGAAAGGCGTATCTGCACCACTGTCCTTTGTCAGGGTGTATGAGGATGCTGAGCAACTTGAGCAAGAATGGAGTCTGTGRGCTGGGATTTCCAGTCACTCAGGTGGAATGGGTTCCCAGCATCCCCCAGAGCTCCATATCTCACCTTTGGGCCAGGGACCTGCAAAAAGCAATGTCTCCTTGCCCAAGATGAGAGCAGAGCTCTCTTGAAACTAAGGCATCTGTCCCCTTCACCTCTTGGGCCACTTCTGAGTTGTTGCAGACTRGGGCTTTCAGAATCACAGAATGATTTTGGTCAGGAAGAACCTCTGGAGGTCTCAGGTTCAACAGCTGCTCTCAGTATGGCTGGTAAATCAGGTTGAACATTGTCTCATCCAGGTGAGATYTGAATATCTCCAAGGATATTCCAGCAACGAAGGTGTGGTAGACTGCCCAGCAAGCACTGGTAAAAACACCTGACCARCCACCACCCTCTTCAAGGTGCTTCCTTTATCTTCTCAAGTGACTGCAGGGAGCCAAAGCCTCAGAGAAAGAAGTGATGACCACAACACCCACTGTTCTGCACAGAACCTCTTGGCTTCGCAGACCCAGGTCCCCTGTTTCTGACCCTGTGCAGGCAACTCAGCAGCAATTCGCTAGCTGCAGTACCAGCAAAGAGCTGAGCCCATTCTGACCTTCAAATGGGAACCCTCCACAGTGGTGTTCCTCAAACTGTAATTGTTCTCACAGCCAGGAGGAAGGGAGTGGCAGACCCATGTACAYGGCTGAGTGCTTGGGAGTGCTGGGGGGAGGGATATGTGCCCTAATAGAGGTATCTTTGCCTCTCAGACCCTTCTGCCCCAGAATGCAGTTGACAGGAAAGTGGAGTGACAGTGGTGGCTGAGTAAGGCTTGGTGCCAGCAGGCAGCTGGATGACCCATCTCCCCTCACTTTTTGTATGGCTTTTCCAAGGCAAGTCAGTCCTAATCCACAGCATCTCCTGGTACATCCCACCCTGATCTTTCCTGCTGGCCTGCCAAGACATGTCAGTGCTGACCTGCAGCACCCGGCCTCCCACCTGCTTGTGCCAAGACATGTCAGAGCAAGGGACAACCCTCCTTATACACACTTTTTCTAGCCTCCAGCCTCTTCCAAAAACAGACTTTTAGTTGCACCCTGATTTCCCACCCCAGGAGAACAGGAATGACAGCTGAATGCTCCCCTGGGTGACCCAGTCACAGGAGAGAACTTAAAAACTATAGGATGCAAACTGAGGTGTAACAGGAGGTGCAGAGCTGCCCCCATGCCATTTTCTTTGTCCTGCTGTCTGCCCTCCTCTGCTGTGTTTTCCCCAACAAAAGGCTCTTTYTTGGAGCCCCAATATCCCTGCAGGACCCCCCTAGGCACCCTCCAGCTTGTGCTTTTTCCCTCCTAGGTCTTTCCTCTGCAGAAAAGGGATCTTCGGAACAAGCCTGGACTCATCTCCCAAGCCCACCACTTTTCATCTAGGTCCTCTGAAACTGTGGACATGGGGGAAAGGATGACCAAGAAGGACTGGACAGGCAGAGAGAGTTTAAGTGGTTGGTAAAATATATGTTGAGGGGTGGCTTGGTGTCTGATAGGGTTAGGGCACAGATGGAGACTGGGGGAGGGAGAGGGTCAGGAAGRACCCCCAGGGTTTGGGGGAATGAAGAAGATTGGGCTACAGGGTCCCCCAYGAGAGGAAAGCAAGGCAGAGAGGGGAGATGGACAGATTCCTCCTACCCAAAGAAGCAGCAATAAGCCTGGGGAGCAGCTGGAGAGACATGCTGGGGGTGTGGGGGGGTGCACCAGCAGCAGAGCTGGGAAAGGGCAGGCAGCACTGAGCAGGAGGCAGCGGGTGCTGTGACTCCGCAGGGTGGGCGAGGGGGTTGGGGGGAGCAGGGATCCCTCTGGGAGCAGATTGGAACCACAGGGGGGAGAGGGGRGAGGAATGAATATTTTAATCTGAATCAGACAAAGGGGTGAGAGCAGCTCCGAGAATTTCCCAGCATGTACCGGATCAGAGATGGGAGAGGACTGGACTGGAGGAAAAGAGACCCCCTCCCATCCCCCCTCCCCAAATCCCCTATCCCCAAATACCCTTCTTGCCTGGGAAGCACTCAGAGGACTGCCAGGGCAGCTGTATCCCAACCACCCCAGCACCGGCTCTGAGAGGTCCAGGCACTGGACAAACCTAGACAGAGAAGCAGATCAGCGATGGGAGGACTGATCGGGAATTGGGAGGACAGATCAGAGAGTGTGGGGTCGGACCAGGTATGGAGTAGGGGTAGATTGCTCTTACAGGGGTGAGGCATGAAGGCAGAGGTGGCCCTGGTTTGGAAGATGGTCCAGGAGTAGGGTGGCAGACATCAGTGCTTCTGACACCATTTGGACTTCACTTACCAGGCATCATCCTGTTTGTACTGCCCTCACGGGAGCCCTGAGTCTGATCCCATGCGTGACCCACGCTTGCCACTCTTGCCCACTGTTCACCCTGCAGTGTCACTCTGCTCTCACACTGTCCATCCCCTCGCCTCTCCCTAACTGGCAGCCCCACGCATGACACGTCCCACGAGGGGTCGGCTGGGTTTCCCGGGGAACAAATTCCCTATCTGCAGCAGGTTGCCTCTTCCATTCTGCCCCTTTCCGTAGCCCCGTGCTCCCTCCCGCCCCTCGGTCGCCTCCACGCTCTGCTTCCCACGCGGGTCTTTGGGAGCGGGGGGGGGTGGGGGGGAGGGGACGACAGGCAGTTCTTTTCTCCGAGGGGGACCGGGAGGAAGAGACAAAAGCGGTAAAATATCACTGCACAGCTAAAGCCGCTCCGAGCCCTGCCGATCCCTTAACTAGATCGTTAGGAGATTATCCGGGCCCTAATCAGCCACGGGCAGGCGGCCGCGGGGCTCGGCGCGTCCGCACCGTCCCGCTAACGAGCGCCCGGGGACGGCGCCGCCGGCCGCGGACCTTCCGCCGGCGGGAGGCGAAGCGCGGAGCTGCCCGGGCGCCTTAGCGGCAGAAGACCGCGGCTGCAGCGGGAACGGATCGTCCGGCGAAGGAACCGCGGCTGGTACCGGGGTGAGGTGGAGGGGTTGCCACCGGCTCCATCGCTCGCCCTCCGGAGAAGGGAGGCTCGGTCCGCGCTCTCCTCTCCCGCCCCCGGCGGAAAGTTTGTGCCGGCGCCTTCCGCGTGGGGATCTGCCCCGGGGGGGGGGGGGGGCCGGAGGGCCTGACCCCCGCGTCCCTGGGGGGCACGGGGAGGCTGGCGCTCGGTCCTCGGGGCGATTGTGCCCCGGTGGAGCAGAGGGACTGGCGCTCGGGTGCCCGGTGGGGGCGGCCGGTAGAGCCGCGGGATCAGGGGCGAGGGGCTCTGGGCAGGCAGGGTGTCGGGTATGGAAGCAAGCAGGGAAAGGGGGGGGGGTCTCTCTATGCCTCCACGCTGATGGGCTCAGCTTTATCCGGGGCTGTAATCCCCCTGCTCCTGTAATTAAAAACTCCGCATTACAAGGAAAACGGTGTGCAGAGAAATGTAATCAAGTCTGGAGGGGCTTAACCATCTGGTAAAGGTTAGGGCCGGCGCGGCGGGGGACGCAGCCGGGGGATTTGGCAACCGCCGCGTTCCGGGCTCCTCTTAATCTACCTCGGGGACGAGCGCAGCATCTGCGGGGTAATATCGGCGCCGCGGGTGCGGGGCCACCGGCCGGTCCCGCCGCGGCTCCCATCGTCTTTAACGGGACGTCGCCTCCTCCCGAGGGCTAATCCTCCCCCGCTCCGAGTCCGTCCGCCTCCGGTTYTCGGTGGGGGGAGTTGGAGGGGGGCAAACCGGGTGGACTGCAGCCCCAGTGGCCCTCGGGCCCGCAGGGAAAGGGTTAAGCGGCCGCCTGTGGCCGCGGCTCGGCCCACCAATGCGGTGCTGAAGCGCCGGGCGGGGCCTTCCCCCCGCCGCCCCCGAGAGCCCGAAACTACTTGGAAGTGCAAGTGGCGAAGCAAAAGCGAGGGAGGAGGCAGCAGCGCCGGTGGAGCGGGGCTCCCCCCGCCGCAGAGGAGCGCCTCTTCCCACCGCCGCCGCTCCGGGAGAGCTGCGGGACCATGGGGGTCGGAGCAGGCGCCAGGCAGAGGCAGTACTTCCTCCCCTCCTTCCTCCTCCTCCTCCTCCTCCTCCTCCTGACCGGGACCCCGGCCCCACGCCCCGCTGCCGGGCAGCTGCGCTACGCAGTGCCGGAGGAGCTGGAGCACGGCGCTTTCGTGGCCAACCTCGGGGAGGATCTGGGGCTGGACGTGTCCACACTGTCAGCGCGGCGGTTCCGCATCGTGTCGCGGGCCGGTGCCCGGCAGCACCTGGAGGTGAACCTCGAGAACGGGATCCTCTTCGTGAACGAGCGGATCGACCGGGAGGAGGTGTGCGAGGCCGGGGGGACCTGCCTGCTCCACCTACAGCTACTCGTCGAGAGCCCGCTAGAGCTTTACCGCATCGAGGTGGAGGTGCAGGACATCAACGACCATGCACCCACCTTCCCCTGGCAGGAGTACGTGCTGGAGGTGGCTGAATCTGCTGTGCCTGGTGCTCGCTTCCCACTTGAGAGTGCCCACGACCCTGACATAGGCACCAACTCTGTGCGCACCTACCAGCTCAGCCCTAATGGTTTCTTCTCCCTCGAGGTGCAGACGCGCAGTGACGCCAGCAAGTTTGCAGAGCTGGTGCTGGAGCATGCCCTGGATCGTGAGCAGCAACGCACACACCGGGTGCTGCTCACTGCCCTCGATGGTGGTGTCCCTGAGCGCTCAGGCACAGCACACATCCTYGTCACGGTGCTGGATGCCAATGACAATGTGCCTGCCTTTGACCAGCCTTCATATGGAGTGAGCCTGCCTGAGGATGCCCCTGCTGGCACCCTGGTCATCCAGCTCAATGCCACTGACTTGGATGAGGGCTCCAACGGGGAGATTGAGTACTCGTTCAGTGGGCATGCACCACCTCATGTCCGTGATCTCTTCCGTGTGGAGCCCCGCAGTGGCCAGGTGTTGCTGAAGGGCCCTTTGGACTATGAGCGTGCCAGCCTCCACGAACTCTATGTGCAAGCCAAGGATCGTGGGCCCTCGGCCATTGCTGTACACTGCCGGGTTCTCGTGCACCTCCTTGATGTGAATGACAATGCACCAGAGGTGACCCTCACCTCTGTGTCCACACCCGTGCTGGAGGATGCCCCACCTGGCACTGTCATTGCTGTCATCAGTGTTCTTGACCGGGACTCTGGGGAGAATGGACGTGTGAGCTGTGAGGTCAGCCCCGATGTGCCCTTTGAGCTTCGTTCCTCCTTCCACAACTACTACACTCTGGTCACCACAGAAGAACTGGACCGAGAGGCTGTGCCCGAGTACAATGTGAGCATCACAGCACGGGACATGGGCTCACCTGCTTTGCTGACCCGCAGCACCCTTACTGTCCCTGTGTCTGATGTGAATGACAATGCGCCACGCTTTCTCCAGCCCTCTTACAGCGTCTATGTGATGGAGAACAATGCACCAGGAGCCTCCATCTGCTCTGTCAGTGCATTGGACCCTGACTGCCAGCAGAATGCCTACCTATCCTACTCCATTGCTGACGGGCACATCCACGGCATGCCTGTGGGCACCTACGTGTCTATCAACTCAGACAGCGGGCACATGTATGCCCTGCGCTCGCTTGATTATGAGCAGATCCGCAGCTTTCAGATCCAAGTGCAAGCACAGGATGCAGGTTTCCCCCCGCTCAGTGCTAATGTCACTGTTCATGTCTTTGTGCTGGACCAAAATGACAATGCACCTGTCATTGTTTCACCCATGCCACGCAATGGCTCAGTGGCCACTGAGCTGGTGCCAAGATCAGCTGGGCCTGGCTACCTGGTGGGCACAGTGTCAGCAGTGGATGCGGATGCAGGGCTGAACTCCCGCCTCTCCTACCAGCTCCTTCAGGCCACTGACTTCACCCTCTTCAGTGTGGCACCAGACACAGGYGAGCTGCGCACCCTCCGCTCCTTTCTGGAGCAGGATGCAACCCGGCAGAGACTGGTGGTGCAGGTGCGAGATGGTGGACAGCCAGCCCTCTCAGCCACCGTGTCCATCCTGCTCTCAGTGGTAGAGAACATGCCCCAGACCCTCTCCGACTTCAGTGACTTCAGCCTCCCCCCTGAGGCTTCCTCATCCTCCCCACTCACCCTCTACCTCCTTGTCTCCCTGGGCTCAGTCTCCCTCACCTTCCTCCTTGCCATCCTCATTCTCACAGCTGTCCGATGCCGTGGGGAGCAGCACTCCTGGCGAGGTGGTGGCTGCTCACCACCTCACTGCCGCTGCTGCCCCGGGCCTGGCACCTCCTCCGATGGCCTCAAGACATCGAATCTTGCAGCACAGCTCCCTGTGGGCACAGTGCCCACTGCCTGCCTGGATGTGCCTGGTGGGGGCCCGCCAGGCTACTGCTACAAGGTTTGCCTCAGCCCTGAGTCTGCACAGAGTGACTTCATGTTCCTCAAGCCCTGCAGCCCACCCCGGAACAACGAGAAAGATCCTGGGAACCTCCCAGCTCCCGGGAAGCAGTCCCAAACCAGCCAGCAGCTCCAGGTCTCTAAGCAGGTAATGTCGGGGCAGCAGGCTGGGTGGCACCTACTGAGGCTCCACAGATCCCCCATCCCCCTGCCTTAAAGACCACCTCCCTCAACCTTTGCCATGGGAGAAAGCAGGCTCAAGTTTTCCAAGAAAACAGCCCGGGCCTTTGATCAGTGTAGGAATTAGCAGCCGTCAGACAGCGGGAAATTCTCCGCCGAGCTTCCCTGCGGGTCTAATTACTGGGGGAATGGCAGGCTCAGCTGAGACGGGTGGAAATGCCCTCCCGCCTCCCTTCCCACGCGTGAGAGGCAACGGAGATGCTCCTGCGCCCCGAGGGGGGAGTGGGGTGGGGGGGGGCGCGGCTCGCATTTGTCTCGGTAGGCAATTCACGGCCTCGCCGCGGCGCTGCCCTGGGCCGGGGGCGGCCGCGGGTCGGGTCGGGTCGGATCGGGTTGGGGGGCTGCAGGGCTGTCAAGCCACCGCGGGGGTCACTGGGCGCGGTGGCCCTGCAGGCCCGCTCGCCGCCTCCCCTCCCCCCCCCCCACCGGCGCCGCTCTGGCCCCGGTCCTGCCCCGCGCTCGTCACCCCGCTCCTCTCATCCCCGGTCCCGCCGCAGGAACCGGCGCTTCCCCGCGACGGCCGCTGCGCGGCGCCGGGCCGAGCCGCCGGGGAGGGATTTTGATGTCAACACTTGTTAAGTATTGAAATGAGGAAMGTCTAATTTCTCCGATGAAAGACTCCTTCGGAAACGCGATTACAGGGATGGAGAGGGATGAGGCGTCTAATCCACTTACAAATATTTGACTTTTAACGAAACAGCCCTTCCAAGAAGAGCCTGACTCCCTGGTGACAGACTCTCCTGGTCCTTCGCCTTGTGCTTCTCGATGCACTTGCCTAATATCCCCCCTCCAGTCACTTACAACCCCCAGATTTTTAATCCACTCCCTCTTTCCTGAGCCAGTTTCCTCACCTCTCCCTTTTTATGGCTTGAGAGCTGGGTTAAACCATTATCACATCTGAAAAAGAGACTTTCTAAAACTAACAAGATTAAGAAAAGTACCCCTTTTTCAGAAGGTCAGAACTTGACAATTAAACTCCATAGATAGAGTTTAAGCCTCAGGCCACCCAAATGCCCAAGAGGGTAGGAAAGACCTGGAAGGGAATGGACTAGTTCAACTCTTCYTCAGTTTCTCGATAGGTAAAATGGGTATGTACTGCTTGCTCCTCCACAAAGAGAATGGGAAACCTTGGGTACAAGAGCCTAGACTGATCAATAGAGGACCCTGATAACCACTCTTCCCCTTCCCTGTGTTTTCCAGATCAAACAGCCCAACACAGACTGGCTGCCTCCAGGCATGCAGCGACCTACCCTGAAGAGGTATTCAATCTGGCAATATGGGAAAGAAGGGAGCAGGTGGAAAGATGGAAATCTCTGACTCAGCTTTGAATTAATCTTTTCCTTTTAGCTCCCAGAGCCTGGAAGACATGGGGGAAATCCACAGAGCCCTCCAGAAGGAGCATGAGAGGCTGTGCACGCTGATGACCCCTGTTTCTGGTTCGTTTTGGGGCACTGGGGCTGGGGAAACCAGAGTTTCCTGTCATCTGGTGGAGATATGAAGGGGGACACATCCTTGCTTTTGGCAGTGGTAGGGTAGTGTGGGGGGAAAAGGGCATCTGGGCCCCAGAAGGGAAGGATAGTGGCAAGTGACCATGGGCTTGCATGCGGGAACATGGATCTGATCACCCCATTGAGCAATGGAATGTGACCTCCCCTGAGCTGATTTCACACCCATGTTTCTTCCAGAATTTCAGAAAGCCTCAGCAGGCACCAACAGCATCTGGACACCCCGGTATGGCCCCCTGTACCCAGGGCACATACCGGCCCTGGATTATCAACACAATGTTTACATACCTGGCACTCCTACCCTACTTTCCAGCAAAGATGGGCCTCTCTTCCTGGGCCGGGAAAACAAGAACAGCTTTTCCACCTTTGGCAAGAGGAAGAAGATGACAACCTACTGTGACATGCATGACAATGTGGTTATCAACAATGACCTAAAATAGTGGCTGGGGTTAGGTCTGGATGGCTCTGCCCAAGGTCCTGGGGGCTGCTTACATTATTTCAGCTACAAAGTCCATCCAAAGCATATAAACCCCTGTACAAACCACTCGGGACCCCACAGGGCTGTCAAGACTGTGGTTCACCAGGGTGCACAGAAAGGCTTTTGGGAGCAAGAGATTAGGGACAGGGGTGGGAGGAGGGTTCTCCCATTTCATTCTGTGGGGCTCTGTTGGCAGTGAGCTGTGTTGGGCTTCCATTGACCTGTTAAGCAAATCTGCCTCGAGTTTACCCATTGCCATGTCCCTTTAGGGACGGTCCTTCTCTGTACACATTATTATCTCTTTGTCTTGTCTGGCTTTGTGAATGTACTGAGCTGCATGCATGTATTTCTGCCCCAGAAGGCATGGAAAGGGGCTCTCCACATGAAGGGAACAGACTAAGCCTGGTCCAGTCCAGCCTGGCCCTACACATGTACCTTGCTCTGGCCCTGAGACCCAGCAGGATGTGCTGCATGCTCGGAGCAGCCACTGGTGCCTGATTTCTCTGGGAAGTGAGTGTAAAACCCAGTCATCATGGGTGCTTCTCTTCTGACTGTGACACAACACTTGTAGGGCTAGAGATCCTGTGCCTAGGACACAACCAGAGTCCAGGTCACCACCAGTCTCTGCTCTCTGAGCAGTATGGGGATGGAGTAGAAACAGATGTGACTGTCAGAAGAGCTATTAKTTTAAGTGGCTGAGAGATGCACAGTAAGAGGCCTTGCTGAGTTACCCCTTAGCCCAAGGTGAAATCATTTGAAATTTTCCAGATATCAGAAGCACCCCAAAATGTGTGACATTCCCCTTCCCTGGCCCTCACCAGAATCTCTGCTTTCCTTGAGCCTTAAACCTTTGGGGAGAACCTCTGCCTTGAAGTCTCTGCATGTCCCCACATGCACAGGGCAGACATCTCCCTCTGTGCCCTGCTTCTCTTTGAGGGCTTTTAGCAAGCTGTCAGGGGGCCTTAGTGGCAGAACTCCATCCCCAGAAGACTATCTCCTCCTACTCCACTGACCTCCCCCACCCTGGGGAGCAGAGGTAGCAGGAAACCCTACCAAAAGAGGTGAGACATACTGGAAGCCCAAAAAGTTCACTCTCAGGCACCTTGTCCATCAGTTCTGCTCCTGTCCAGGTCAAGGGCAGAGGGAGGGAGAGGAGGAAATGGTGGGAACCTGATGGTGTGTCTGTCCACCCAGTCTGTCTGCCAGCATTGCCAATTGCTGGCATGTCATTGGGCAGTTCATTTCCAACCCATCTGTGCAGAGCATGATGGCTCTTTCTAAACCAAGTTTGTTTCACAATGTCTGTTTTGTACCAATAAAAATGTATTTTAATAGCTCATCCTGGCATCTCACTGTCTTTGAGCCATCAGCTACACCTGACAGCAGAAATTGCTGCTGAGCTGAAGAACATGGCCATCAGCTCCAGCAGTCATGCAGGTCACTCTGGCCTCCTCACCTACTAGAACACCCCAGGAGAGAACATCATTTTACTCATTTTACCAGGGTACTGGGAGCTCCAGGTCTGCTTTCCTCCCTCTCCGAATTCAGGACCATTTAGGGAACATGGTCAGGAGGGTCTGTGTGCTGGAGACATCGCACATCTCCTTGCTCTTGCTCCAGCTTACACAGAGATTCTTCAGAGATTTGTGCCAAGGCACGGGCATGACAGACCTTGGACTGCTGGGAACAGGGGCTGGATCTAACAATAATGCTCTTTTTTTCTGCATTATTTCTATGATTCATTTCAGCTTTCCTCTTGATGCTTGCTAGAGTGCTTGGTGCTACCCACAAATTTGCCTTGAGACTAGCAGGAAGACAGGAAGATATAATCAGGATGTGTGCCAGGAACAGGAACTGACTTTGAGAGTAGGGAAGTCTGTATCTGGTGGGGGGATGCACACTTTTCATCTTGAATGGGGCAAGGAGWCCACCTTCAGATGAAGCCCTGAGATGGCCACACCATGGCTGTTGTGCCCCCTACTCACTCARCAACCAGCTTGAGGCTGTGGTGCAGCTTTTGAGATTAATCCAGCAAGTCCTTGTCTACATGCATGTAATGTGCTCTTTCCTAGAGGTGTTGGGGGGGGAGGGTAGAGGGCACTCGAAGGGGTCCTTGGGGGGTCAGGCACCCCAGGGGGGCACTGTTTTGGACATGAAAGGGACCTGACTGCCTCTAGTGACTTCAATCCCTGCTCATGTCTGAGCAGATGAAAGACTTTCTATCCTGATTTGACAGTAGAATGAAGGATGTTATTCTTGAAGTGGATTGCTCAATGGCCTGCCTCTGCAGAGTGTTAAGCTTAAAAAAAAGCCCAAAACAGCTGCAGCCTCAGACTGCTGTACAGTATTAGCCTGTTTCACTGCTTCAGAAGGAGAAGCAGTGAAGGAGCAGAAGGAGAAAAACAAGAGGATTATTTGAAGTGATACAATAAACTTATTAACAGAGTTAAAAAACAATAAAAGCATCAAATGGACTCAGCTCCCTGTGGGGGCAGTGGGCATCCCTGTTTCCCAGATTAGCTCTGGCAATATCTTCCCTGCTGTTTTCAGGTGGTGCTGGGCAGGCTTTAGGAGATGGCACTGTAGCCCCTCTCCGGTAAGCCTAGAATGACTCAGCCCTGTCCCCTCTGCAGTGGGGCCAAGCCATTAGCTGTGATTTAGCTCACACAACCTAGTTATCTGGTATGTGGTATCCCGGAGCAGAGAGAAGGACTGTGCTTCTTACCCACGGAGCTGTTACGTTATATCAACTTCTTAGATATTCCTCCCCAAAGAGTGGTCTCAAAAATGAACACTTAAATCAGAGGCATTTGAAATGGACAATTTTCACCCCTCTCTGTGGTAATTCATGGAATTAAGTAGTCAAACAGCCAGCTGTTGTCACCTTCCCAGAAATATGTCTCACTGCCTAGTGCATTTTAGCAGCATTTTTCTCCCCTACTGCTAAGGCTAAATCAATTTTGAGTAAACTGCTGCCCTCTCCTTTCCATCACTCCTGGCCATCCTCAGTCCAGGAGATGAGATAGATACATACAAATAGTTGTGTTTTTTGTTAATCACCAGGTCAGTGTGGTTAATCACCACAGTGCAGGCCAGGCCACTTTCAGTAGGTATTTGTGGGTCAGCAAACAGCCCACCTCAAGCAGAGCTCACTGCAGGCTCTGAGGGTCTCCTTTTGTTTTGTTAGAGGAAATTCAGCTGTTCTGACAAGAGCTCAGTTCCAATCTCTCTTCTGCACTGGTATATCAATAAAAAAGATGATAAAAAAGGACTTGCTTTAGGGAAGATAGCACTGGCTTAAACCTAACTACAACCATAGTACTGTCCCTTCTTCAAAAGGGCATCCCTGGTCAGATACATCAGTCTGATAGATCTTCCTACTTTGAAGATCTCCCAGAGGGGCAGAAAGTGATTAAAAATGCAAGGTCTTAGCCCTACAGCCAGTTATTTTTACAGCTCTTCCTGTGCTTATACTCCTGCACAGCTCATGAGCATTATCTGGTTTCTCTAGTCTGGTAATGCACAGGCATGGAGCCACTTTGGAGATGCACTCAACAAACAGCTCTCTTTATGCCCTCCAGTTCTTGCAGAGATCCAGAGGCAAATCCAGCTTTCAGGGACCTGTCAAACAGCCTGAAATTTGCTTCTACAACAGTGGGAAGGCTGCCATGTGGTGCAAAATGCTGCAGGCCATGTTAGGCAGACATACAGTGCTTCTGGGCACGAGCACAAATAGGGACTGTTTTCATGCTCCTGTTACTGCTGAATAGGCTTTCTGGATGAAAACATTACTTACATCTCTATAATGACTTAGAAGCCTGTACCAGAGAGGTAAAATGAATCCGAAGGTACAGAGAAAAGAAGACAGAAAGAAGGCATGCAGAGGAGCTTGTGCTCAACTCTACCCCTTATTTACCCCTGCATGGAGTCTAGCAGCAATTAGAAAAGCCAGGGCCCCAGGAAACTGGAGACACGGCCCTCCTTCAACATGCAGCTATACTGGGTTGGGTAGAGCTATTGGACACTTGTGGTCACAGCTGCACATGGGGATCAATATCAACAGATCTAAAAGCCCTGGGGATCAGTGAGAGTCTGTGCACCGACCTTGGAGGGCTCTGGATTCAGCTTGAGGTCTGCAGCACTCAGTGGTTAACTACAGTTTCCAGTGATGCTAGGCCTTCACCTTCTCTTCCTCTCACCTGAAGATTATATGAGGATGAACATGCCTTAATTTAGTTATGACTCAGTTCAGATCCATACTGTTTTTTTTTGTCTATTTGTTTGTTTTAAGTTGCCTTAGTATTTTAAATATCTCCCTGGACTCATCCTACAGAACAGCCTCCTGTTCTTGGCTAGATTCTCTCCGCCTGCTTCCTTCTTGATCTCAGTACACATTTTGTAAAAATAAATACTCTTTCATTTATGCCCTCATAATTTAGCCTCTGACGCAATGAAAAATTGTCTATGTGATTGTCATGTTTTGTTTTGCTCTGCTCCTATGCTCCTTTTCTTTTTCTTTTTCTTCTTTCTTTTTTTTTTACTGTTCTGAAAACGTCGGTTGCTAACTCCTCCACAGAGATCAGATGAAGAAATAGGCCTGGGCTAAGTGAGGCTCTTGCCTCCCAGTTTGCCTATAATGTGTTTTCAATCTAAGTGGTGGAAATGTCACTGACTCTATTTGCTGTGTTCACTCGAGTGGAATGAACACTTCTTGTTAGTGATAATACAACTTAATCAGCTTAATTATTGTGAGACATAAGGAGACACCTTTGTGTATTGAATAACTTATGACATCATGGACCAAAGAGCACAAATAAAGTCTTTGAAAATAAATTAAATATAGCCTCCAGTGCAGTCTGCACTTTGACTAATGATTCATTTCCCATGAAATTCTCTGATTTACAAATCCTGTATTTAAATAAGCAGTATATTTTTGCACATTCTAAAAAATAGCAGCACTTTTTTATTTCAGCATTCAGAATTCAGCATGTTCTTCCAATGGCACGAAGCAGGGCAAACAAGTTCATGWTAAACGGGTTGAAAAATAAAACATTTGTGCAGTTGACCTGCAGATATGCATCCCAAGAATCTGGAGATATTTGTGATGAGATAGTCTTTTTAATTYGTTGCTAGGAATATGTGCAACAACAAGTAGAAGAAATAATCAGAAGAAATGAAGAGAGAGTGAAGATTCCCGGAAGGGTCACTAAGGTCTTCATATCATATCCACTCATTTCAATAATGTCTACAACACTGAATATCATTAAACAGCTCGAGAAATTTCTTATCGTATATTTTGCCTGCACAGAAATAAATCGTATTTATATGAAGGGAATATAAGCAGGAGAAGTACCTATTAACTGAATGAGAAAATCATGATAAGCATTAGTAGGGTTTTGGATAGGCCAAGATGCAGAATCTGTGTGATAGGAGTCTGCATCTGAAATAGAAAACTTGGGGTTAAATTGCTATGTGAACCCAGAGAAAAGATGAGCTGTCTGAATATGTTCTGTTTTATTATAAAGAGTTATTGCATTTCTGTATCCAAATCTTCCTCTAAATAAAATTGGAGTTCAGCATTTTTGTAGTGGTGCAAACAATACAGCAGACATTTACAGAAGGATTTCAGTCCAAGTCTAGCTGAAATGCAGAGTTTGGTTTATGCTCTGGGAGCACAGAGAGGTCAGGCAGGAATAGTCACATTCCTCTACGTGAGCTGCTTAAAATGGAGAGGTTGCCCTAACAAACTGCTAATTGGGTCAGATTCAGTTAATGGTCGTAATGAAGAGAACTTTGCAACGCTTCATTGGCTGAAGCAGGCTAAGGACTGTCCTGTTTTTGCAGCCTTCCTTCACAGAATCACAGAATAGTTGAGGTTGGAAGGGGCCTCTGGAGATCGTCTAGTCCAAACCCCTGGCTCAAGCAGGGTCACCTAGAGCACATTGGACGGGATCATGTCCAGGTGGGTTTTGAATATCTCCAGAGAAGGAGAYTACACAGCCTCTCTGGGCAACCTGTTCCAGGGCTCTGTCACTCTCACAGTAAAGAAATTTTTCCTTATATTCAGGTGGAATGTCACCACACACATGCGGATGATCTGTTCCTGGTACTGGTGAAGTATTTACATTCAGGTCATTTGTCACGGTTGAGACCACAGCATTCCCACCCTCTCCCATGACACTGTTTTTCTTTCRTGCCTCCCTATACACCACTTCCATCTTTTCTGCAGTTATTGGGAAGGATGCCGGTAGAACTATCCCTCCTTTTCTGAACTCGTCTGGACAAGCTTATAGGCTTTACGATTTGGTGAGTCTCCTCTTAACACCTATGTCCATATTTCTCACTGTTTCTGTTATGAGCAATGTGTTTTCAAACTGCCAGGTGTGAGCCCTAGAGACTCCAGGCCTCATTTTCCATCAAGGAGCTGCTGGTCATTCAGTTTATCACAGCTCATGCTCTGCAGTCATTCTATCTATTGATTAAATCTTCTCTGAGTATCTAAATGTAGGAGGCTTGCTCTGAGGCAAAATCCTTTCTGTAGGATCCCACTTGTCCTCAGTCTCTTCCTTGTTCTTCTTTTAGTATCATTTACCAGAAGTGGAGATAAAACTGTGCATTCAGTACCTGTCCTTCAGTGACATTTTACTAGAGACCAGAGGAACAGGTTTGCTATTTGCTTAGATTCTTCTCTGGAAGACCAAACTCTAGGAAAGTAGTCCTGCAGTCAACTCCCAAAAGTATAGCTTAATTGTTTTGATGCCAAGAAATGCAGTATCACGTTGAGTTTGCTTCCCCAAATCATCTTTTTTTGAGCTTTAATTCTTCTTTTCAGGATGTTCTCATAATTGCCCTAGTGTCTAAGGAGTTGTACAGCTGGGGCCAATTCCCTTTCCAAAGTGCTGGTATGTTCCCCAGGGGTCATCCTAGATGGTTATGTCACATAACATGAGCCATATGACTCCCTCAATGCCTATCAGATGCCACTTATTTGATGGTCATGCTCTTTCAATGTCTGAACAGACTGCAAGATACTCTTCTCTTTACTGCTGGGTTCACGCTTGTCCCCTCTTTTCTTCTCCTCTTTTCTTTTGCCTCCAGTTTTATACCTGCACTGCTTTCCTGGTGAGGCAGGGTCAAATCTGACCCTGTTTTGAGAAGGAGGCTGGCCCAACGACTTCCAGACATCCCTTTCAACCTCACTTATTCTATGAATCTATGAAAATCCCAAGATATAAACTGCCAAATCCCTAGTGAAATTGTGGCCTCTTCATTTTGTACACATGCTGTGCAATACAGCCAGAACCCAACCAGAGCAAAACCATCACATCTGCTGTGTGTGTGTGTGTACTGAGCCATCTTGTATTCAGCATTACCRTGTCCGAACACCTTCTTAGGATCAAGGAGATGAGGCAGAAGGGTTTATTCTCTTTGTATACCTGCTGTGGGTTCACACCATTTTTTCAGCAGTTTGATGCCTTACAATCCAGAGAGCAGGGGTTTGTGCATTATTTCACAGAGAAGTTATATGGAAGGAGTTTATCTTGGTGTGAGCTTATCGCCCTGGTTCGGAGAAACACATTGCAGGATGGGCCAATGCTGGGCACTGGTGCTGATCAGCAAGATGCTTCCAACATCCTACCTTGGATGCCAGCAGAGTCAGGTTAGACATCTGCCTAAACAAAAAGAAAAAAATAAAACTGCTGGAGCAAACCACAACCACATCACAGACCCCAGGAACATGTTCATCTTACAGGCTCAGGGACTCTCATGTCTTCTCCCAAGGCTTTGTTTCTGCCTGTCTGCCAAAGGAACAAGGAAGGCAAGACTGGCCTGGCAACTCCTTGTGAAAGGCCTGATTCCATTGGCATTTAGGAGTCATGGGGAAGTTTCTTTGAAAAAAAGACCTTTGTATGGCAGACAGGAAATTGAAAAGGAATGGAAAATGAACCTAGCAAAAAATCGTAAAAGTTTGTACTGCCCATAGGTGGAATTCAAATGACAAAGAAAAAAAATGAAAAAGAAAGAAAACCCCAGAAAAATGAAACAATTGCCTCTCCAGGTACATTGTGTTGCTGTGGAAACTCAAAATCTTTCAAGACACAACAGTTGTCTGCTCAGAAGTTCTTCCCCAGGGACTTTGCCTGGGATGGTTCTATTCATTTATCCCTGACTCTTGACATCTCTATAGCACACTTACAAAGAGAGTTATTAGTTTAATTTTCCTGTGAATTACAACAGGGGCAGAGAGAATTAGAAAATACTTATTATTATTATTATGGTTATTATTATTTGTTTTCCAGTTGAGAGATTGTAAATGAGGCTATTTATCCTGCTAACATCAGTGGGGACTCAAATCCAAGCATTTCTGGAGTAACTGGTTTCTAACAAGCATAAAGCCAGTATCAAGGACTGAAAGGAAAACATAAATTCTGCCTTTATGTTATGTGCGTCTGTTTTCTTCCCAGAATTCAGTGAAAATGCCAAGAAATGATAAAGGCAGTGCACTAGGCTTGACAGGGAGTGTATTCTAGCAAAATTTCAGGCATGAGAGTTTTCCAGGCCAGCATTGCCCAGACACCCTCAGGAACAGATAAAGCTGCAGAATCCCTCGATCTTCAGCTCTCTAATGAGCCCTTTAGCTAGTCTAAGGCCATGGGCAGGAACTGAAGACAGTAGATCTTCGTGTAGGTGGTTGTTTCCATATGCCCAAAGGAGACCAAACAAAGACAAAACAATCAGAGACCACAAACGGGTGTTCATGCTGCAAGTCTAACCAGGGGCTGCTAGCTGGTAGATGCAATACTCTGCAGTTTGCAAGATACAGAAGACCYTGTTATTTATTTATTTATTTATTTATTTTACTTTCCTATTTGGACTGAGACTATGTGTCAGGCTTCAGTTATCTCTCCTCTGCCCAGTTCCAAGTGAGGAGGCTGATAATCTGCTCTAGTTGTTGTGTCTGTGATAAATGGTGCAGTGTTTATGGCTTGACTTATTTGTTTGTTTTGATGACAAATTAAATATCCATCTAGATGCAGCTCTCAAAGCTTTCTGGTTTGGAGTTGTGAGACTCTCACTCATTGGCTTAACTAGATTACTTGCTGTTGTATTAGATTTCAATAAACCTTTTGACACACATACAGCAGGCTGTTGCCTTAAAAATGAGTAGAGAACAGCAAGACTGACAGAGAACATTTTTAAGTTCATGCACATAAAAAGACCTCCAAAATAAGGACAATGCAGATACCTCTCTAACAAAATAAAACAAAGAATACCTTCCAAATAAATATGCTTTTCCAGCTTTCAAATACTGAAAGCTGATTGCAAGGGAGCCAGTGTGGAGGAACTGTCTAACATGTAAACTATTGCTGGAGAAATTAATACATGTACTGACCAAAAATGCCATCTCCAGCCTTCTTAGATCCTTTCCTTTGTCCTTTCCTAAAGTCCCTCCTTGTGAATCCCTGTTGATTGTTTAGTATTTCTAAAGAGAGAGAAAAATGTTCAGAAATGAAAGCGAGACAGAAATGACCATACTCAGTTTAAGGAGGAAGGCTATAAAACCACAACCAGTCAGCTTTATGTTTTTCTCAGCGGAAAACAAACAAACAAACAAACAAACAAACATCTTGCTGTGGCCCAAAGGAGATGGACAATTCAGACATTTCCATGTTTGCTTCACGGTTTCCTACAAGATACATCCCAGTGCAAAATTCTGCATAGCCATCAAGAGCCTGCAAACCAGTTTTTCTTTCTTTYGTTTGGAACCAAGCTTTCCAGGTGCTCTGCAAAGCTCAGACATACCCTGTACTAAGCAAGACAAACCTTGCTATGGGCTGCACACCAGCTGAGCTCCCCTGACTGTCCTGGCTTTCGAGCCTCCCCACTCCAGCACTAGGCAAGCTTAGTTTTGACACCGCTTGAACAGAAGCAGATGTCCTTCCATGMCAATGTCCAGGGTCGTGCATCTTAGCTAGAATACTGGGACTTTTGGAAATATGAGGTATTGATAAGTCAGGAAGTTTAGCTGAGAGTATAGTGTGAACTAGGGAAGGTGGAGCAGTTTTCCAGACTCCTCACGTCCCTTCATTCACCCCTTTCTGCCTGCAATGTGGGCAGGAGCTTGTACCAAATTTGTACCCTGGAGAGACACTTCTGCTCCATGAAGCTTGTGCTGATCTGTGAAACTGCACAAGGGCAACGCCGAGGGCCGGACCCTGCACCATCATCATTACTGGTATCCATTTAGAATCTGTACCAGCAGGAGGTCAGTCTGCAGGTGATGTAGCCTTTTCCTCCTGCTTTGAATAACTGGCCATGAGTCCTGATTCTCCCTGTCATTCGCTCTTCCCTGAACATTTATAGATATCCTTGTTCCTGTGAGATATGAAATTCCCAAATGACTCTGGATGCACAGACTGATGTTTATAACACACTCTCATTTTGCCTGTACTGTGGTGTGTCTGTCCTCAGAGTGATGGACAGGCTGATCCTTCCACTCTCAAGTACCTGTGATAGAAAACAGAGAAGAAATGCAGGAAATGAATCCTTCACATTTGTTGCAAGGCACTAGTTTGCAACTTCTATTATTTTGTGTTTGTCTCATACTTCCTTTTTTCCAAGTTCAGCAGTGAAAACATCAGGACTGAAAAATTAGCAAGACAACAGAATACACACTCTTTCAAAATTTATGTGTTATTCAAAGAGCTTTACTGACTATGGTGAAAATTTGTCAAAGACGCTAAGTGGTGCACAATTGAAGAACTTCTTTTATCAACCCAGACAATGTTYTGCTGCTGTTGCTTGTTTTGCTCATTCTGTTTCTCATTCTGTAACCTGATCTGGCAACTCCTTGAAGACATATGCATTTTGGAGGGTTGTRGAAGAAAAAGAGAGACGGTGTTCAGTGCCTGCAGAGCAGGCAAATTCTCTGTGAGAGAGATATGGGAAAGTCTAGTGCACTGTAGTGCAAAGAAGTGGGAAAAATGTGGTGGGAGATTTGTCTACTTTAACAGCCTACAAGAATTCCTGTTGTGGGAGAAAATTTTCAGTTGTTGTCCCAGAAGGAAGGCTGAAAGATGGGAGGAAGAATATTAAAAACCTGATAAAATGACCAGCATCGGACCGGTCATTTCAAAGCTCTACTAGCCTTAAAATGCCCTCCACTCTCTTTTTGGTGGACATTTCAGGGGATGAGTGTTATTAGAGGAACTTTCCAGCAGGAAGTGAAGTTGTAAGCAGGATGCAAGGCCTTACATGACTTCTACATGAAACAGAACAAGCTCAGTCTCTGAGAGCCCACTACTCCCTTTCATGCCATACTCACCAGACACCTTAGCACAGCATCCCTAACTTTTACACTCTCATTTTCCTTAAAACCACAGCAAACCTAGCTGGCATCATTTGGTGCAGTTCCTCCGCATTGCAGTAGGAGCAAGGAGGAAGAAATTCTTTTTCCTACAGTTATTTAATTCTCTCACTGTATTTATAGAGACCAAAATGAAGAAAACTCTTTCCTGTCACAAATATTTTGGGCAGGGGGAGTGCGGTGAAGGCGAGGAAGTGGAATTACACTTTAAATGTCAGAAGTTATGAAAAATGCAGCAGACTAACACTCTCCTGCTATTATCACTGAGAGCATCTCTCACCTGCATCCACTGAAAGTGAAGTGCCTTTTATTCAGCTGAACCTTCACTGAGCAGGAAAAGATTTCCATGCTTCATACTTTTATTTTAAAATTTCACTATGACATGCATTTTGATGATGAATGCACTATACCTCCAGATTATTTCTGTAGTACTTAACCTTCAACTTTAAGCCCTCAGCCTTCAGGGTTAGCTCCTCTATCATGCTCCACCTATTGTAAACTTCAGCCCAAAGTGCCCTGCTGTTTACTCCTTACAAGTGACCTCTACATGCCAAATCATCACCACAGCCCCTACCATCAATGATACCTAATGCTAACTGGTGCTGAGCCAGCCCCTTGGATACTTCTCTGAAGATGTAGTACATTAACTATGTATCTCTCCATAGCTCACTTCCCCACGGGGTTACATTTCAAGGTAAGTGGTTGGCATAACATCCCTCAGAGACCTGCATTTATTTTATTCAGTAGTATAAACAACCAGCTGCTTTCGTGTTTCTCCCTGCAGAGCAAAGAAAAGCCCATTTTATGCATTAAAAATGAACACACTGTTGCTGAAASGTCTGTGATGACTTTTCCTGGAGCTCAGAGTATTTTATTTAGATCCAGGAGGGCTCTCACAGGACCTAGCCAGTCTCTCCCAGTATTTTCTCCTTCTCTTAAAACTGTCTGCAAGGGGAGAAGAGGGAAGCACAAGCCCTCGACTCCAGCTTCTTCGTTGCCAGATATACCCGGGTCTGGGRGAGATCGTGTCGAGGGCAGTATGACTTTTCTTGATGAACTGTTTTAATTTCACCTCGATGCGGCGACTCCTCGCATTCCCCCCCCCCTTCCCATCTCGTTTGGAAAACAGCTCCGAGAGGGGGAATCCTGGCTCAGCCCCGGGAAATAGCGGGCATAAATCCCAGTTCCTGACGTTTTGATAGGAGTCACTCCCTAYCAGGTACTGTCGAGGCAGGCTGCTAACAGGACCTCTCGGCTTCCACTGCCTCCGCGGGATGCAGCACCACTCTTCCGTGCCCGACGGGGAGCGGGCCGGCCCCGGCAGGACCAGCGGTGGTTCTCCTGGGACACGAAGGCTCGCAGGGGCAAAGCAAGGCTAGTTTCACACCTCGGCACACCTTTATACCCAGGATGCGGCCAGGGTGTGTATGGGGCTCGTTTTCCTCTTTGTCAGGTCGGTGCTGGTCAGGCACAAAGAGCAGTGGAGGAAGGTAAATGAGCAGCTCCCCCCTCGCCCTAGCCGGGATTTGAGCAATCAGGAAATACAATCTGAGCTGGAAAGTGCCCGAGCATCTGGTGGGTTATTAATAAATTGTGTACAATCTGTCCGGGATGAACCTCGGGACGGAGGAGAACCATCTGCTCCCKAGCCGTAGCTCTAATGGTGTCCGGGGAATGAACCTAGCAAATGAAAGCGATGGGATCGGTCAGCCACGCTCCGAGGTCCCGAGCTGCCTCCCGGAGCTATCACCAGCGATACGTGTTCCCGAGGCCGCCGGTGGCCCCGGGGCTGCCGCGGTCAGACGGGCCGGCGGGGCTCGGCGGATCCCGAGGCCGCGGGCCGGGGCCCCGGGGGCCGGGCCGGCCGCACAGCGCCGCTGGGAGCAAGGCTCCCACGAGCACCCCGAGGTGCCGGCTCTCCGCATTTGTCCCCGGGCGGGACAAACCGGGTCGTCTCACCCCGCAGCCCCAGAAGTAGGATCCTGCACCGGTGCACGGAGAATTTGGATTCGGGCTGATTTTGAGCCTCCTGTACTATACGCCGCAGTGCTGAGGTCCGATCAGGGAATTTGCTCTTTCTTTAAGGATCCTTTTCAGAGGGTCCTAGGCCAAGAAGAGCCCCGCTCCCAGGCGGTGTTGGGGCCTCTGGGCTGCGCTCTGTGCGCTGCCGTGTGACCCCCTCCGGCGGCTGATAAACCCGCTTACCYCAGCGCCGACGGCTCGCCCGCCTTTAATCTCTGTCCGCGGTAATTACTGACGCAGAGAGAGAGCTCTCTTCGTTTTGTTCTCTGCCTCTAATGATGCCTAATGTGTTTTCTGCCCCTCGGAGCAGCTAGTGAGGATTTCCAGCTCAACTCCTCCAAACTTTGGGCTGGATGAAGGGACGGGCTGACGCCCGAGGTGGTGGTTATAACGCAGCACAGACACAGCTTTCTCCACCGATACACAGAGGTGTAAGCAACGCAACTAACATTCAGCAGATCATCTAGTCTCAGTGTCTGCATTCATCTCGGAAAATGTGGATGAGAATATCCATCACTGATGTAATTTGGAGAGGACTGGTGATGTGGAGAAACTATTACATGAGCTTCTGTCACGGTGGGAATAGGCAAAATGGTGAAGAGCTCTGTGTATTCCCGCAGTCAGCTTGAGGGAGTGGGGGCCGTGGTAGTAGACACGGTCCAGAAGGACGGGGAAAGAGGAACAGTCTTCCTGCTGAAGAAGAATCCAGGCCTGGGCAGCCTGCACGCACTGCGGCTCTAAAATACCAACGAGTGTGAAAATTGGGGCTCCAATAAACCCTACTCGGAGAAGTGAGAGTGAGATTGAGGAGGCGGCTTGTGCTGCTGCTCTGTACTAAATGAAGGCGAGTTGAAGGCGAAACTTGCAGCAATAGGAGAGAGTCCGAAAGGGACGAACGTAGTCGCTGCTTTGGCCGGGCTGGTGGTGCCCAGTCTGCAAAGTCATGCCCACGCGGCGGTTGAGAGTCGGGCATGGTCGGTGTCTGCCTCCTTTGAGGGGCACGAGCGAGAKCCCAGATTGCTCCGGCGCTCAGGAAAGCAGTCCCCGACACCGCTAGTTTCGCCAGCTGCTATCGCCTGCCCGCTGTCACCCGTTGGGAAAAGGCGAGACCTCACCTTGACTTGTCCTGTGCCGCCCAGAGGGGGACGAGATGCCCCCCCCCCTACACTCCCGCCCTCCCCCCGTGAGCAGCGGCACCCAGCCGGCGAGCAGGAGCCCGATGGGGTGGTGGCGGGGGCGGCGCCTGAATCTGCCGCGGCCCCTGGCACCGAGCCGGGGGCGGCAGCGCGGCGGCACGAGCACTACCGGCCCCGGGGCTGTCGCGGCGGGACGAGGCCTGGCCACCACGCCGGGGGCCGAGGGAGGTGGCGGCGGCGCCGTCGCGGCGATCATCGCTCCGTGCTCACGATGTCGCTGTTGCCCGCTGCAAGCCGGCACCGGCGCGTTGCCTACCCAGAGCGCTGCGGCGGGAGCAAACGCTGCCGGGATATTTCCTGTGCTGGAGGAAGAGAAAATAGGAAGCAAACAGCGGATTTTCGCCTGCTCCTTAGAGAGCCCCTGCTAACACTGCGGAACCCAACGAGTGTCAAGAAGCGGCTCTGTGCAAACCCGGCGCGAGAGGAAGCGCTGGCTTGGGGGTGGTTTGGAAGTGGCTGATTTTTCACGCCTTCTCCGTGCGCGACCTTCCCGGGGCTGGCGGCTTGGGAGCCTGACGCGAGGCGGCGATGGGGGCTGTCACCCCCATCGCCGTGCGAGTGGCACTAGGCGCGGGCAGGGGCTCGCAGGACGGCGCTCGGCTGGTCTGGGGAAGTCACGCGGGCCATCAGYAGGAGCCCTGGGAAAGGTGTCTGCGTGACCCTGCAAAGGATCTTGTCATCRTCCTAGTGACAGCAACGGGGACAGGTCACGGCGGTCACCCTTGGGGCATAGGCTGGGTGCCGGTAACACCCATCTAGCGGTAGGTACAAAGCAATGGACATCGCCGAGCACTTCCCAAGAAAACCCAGGAAAGTTACAGCTCTGCCAGCGTCCTGAAGGCCGGTGTGTGTGTATGTGTGTGGAGGAATGGACGGATCTGGTCTCCGTCCCTGCTCTCTAGACTTGCCTAAGTTATATTCGGTGACTGCTGAAGGTGAAATGCGAAAGCGAAGACTAAACCCCGCGGAGCCTTTAGCTGCTAAGCGACCAAGTGATCGTCCGTCCCCGGGCTCTCCTCCGGCATTAGCTGTTGCAGAGAGCCCTGCAGAAGGGCTGGTGTGGCCCCATACGGACGGTCTCCTTTCCAGAGGTTACGGRTAGTTGAATGCTTGAATGGTGGGAGAGGCGATTTTAAAGCTTTCCCGCCTCGGGAAGGCTTTGAAACCTGATCTGCCCCTTTTCTGGGCCGTGCTGTAACCACTCGGCTGTAAGAAGAGACGATAGGGATCGAGTTTGTAGGAGGACGAATCCGACAGTGCAAGCYTGGAGCTCTCCTGCCCCTCAGGAGAGGACACTCTTCCTTCCGGATCCTTGTCGACTGCCCTGAGCTGGCTGATCTGGAGCTGCTGGTCAGCGCTTTTCTGTCTCAGTGATGAGAAAGCTGGAAATGTTCCGTATCCCCTGCAGATTCTGCCGAAGCCGCTGCTTTTCTCTCTCTTGCTAATTCTCCGTCTCTCTTCGACGTATAATTAAAGTCATACTCGAATTCAGTGGAGGAATTAGACTTCTCCAAATATCCCCGGGAAGTGTGTCTGTTTGTCTCTTTGCACTGCYTAAAGAAGAGCAGAAGACGAATCTCTTCGCTGGTCTGAGCTTCTGTAAGTACTTTGCATTAGGTAGTGTGAAAACCTCCTGCAACGGCTTTTCTAAGAACCCAGCGTTCAATTAGTGATCTCCGATGACAGATAAACTGAACTCAGGATGCCAAGAAACACCATTATTTTGCAGTAGTTTATTTTCAACTACCCGGTCATCTCTTCTGCCTATTCAGGAGGCTAACAGAGTAACGCACGAGTACTTGRTGGGCCGTCCGGGCCTCCGGGCAAGGACTTTTAACTGATTTTTTGTACAAACATTCTAGCTTTCTTGAGGTGGATCACCTCTCTGCACCTCTTGCTGCTCGATCAGAGGCACAGGGCATACACTGAGACTGACCGAAATCGGGGGARCTAAGCTAAGTGCTTTTATCAACAGAAAATCCACCAACTCAGGTGCTTTTTGCAGTATAAGAGTATGATCTTCTCAGCTTCTCAGTACAGATGAATGTAGTATAAAAGGTAATTTAGTTATACATCTTTGTTAGCAGTGCAATTCTTCTGTGCTTCAGGATTTACAGYGTATGCTGTTCTCTACACCTGGCAGAGGATAGAAATAGCTGAATTTCATCAGAACTTAGCATGAAGGGAATCTCCTGCGTGAAAACCTCACGTGGACTGGATCTGGGTAAGCAAGAAAYAGCTCTTCCAATGGATAGGTTTTTTTCGGATTATTTGACTGCTTCTTTGTGTACAGAAATAGCTTTACATCCAGCTAAAATCAGGTCTCTGGTGTTATGGAACCGTTTATTGGATTTGCAGCCCGATGGATATGGGAATGATTCAGGAAACTATTCGAAGCATACGAAAAGGGACATGATGTATTGACATCAGTGCTTGTTTTCTCATTAAACAACTGTTTTGTTGATCAAAATGTCCCAGTTCTACAGCAAGCTCGATGTGGACCTTTAAGAATCCTTTCATCCCTTTGAATATGTTGTGGAATGTTTCCTCCAGAGAAGATACACTTATTCCAGGTAAGTGGATGAACTTTGTAACAAGGAAAGTAGAGGAAAAAATCTGTTCAAACACCTTTCTTCCTGGATATGCATGATGGCTATGCACATAGAAGACCTAACGCAGCACCCCTTCACATCCACGAATCAAAGCAGTGGTCTCCATTCATTCCTTTTGCTGCATGGGTAAGTTGTCAAGAAACTGCGTACGGRTCGTATTCTCCGAGAAATCTAGAGGTCAGGAGCGAGGCTCTAGATTAATTTTGCAAGATCATCGCCTGTCAAATCTTACTCGTAGAATCCCTCTTCTTGATAACAGATATAAAGGATGAAGTGGAAAACAAATCCTGTTTTGAATGCAACAGGAATGTGCTAATGGGCTTAGTAAGTCCTGGTCATCGGTAGCAGCAGAGTCTGGCCAGAGGTGTGGCTGGACACAGTGGTCCCTTTAGCCATCTCCTGCGGGCCTGTTCACTGGGGAGCAGCGCTGGAGGGAAATTATCTCCAAGCTTCATTTTCAAAGACTCTACTTTCACTATACTCTGTGTTGAAMGGTTTGAGATAGAAAACGTGATCTATTTGAACGCCGTTGTCGGGGAGATGAGTCTCTCCCTGTCTGGAACAAGGAAAAGCAAGTAAGATTGCAAAGATGAAGTAGGCAAAAGAGTTTGCTCGGTTTACCCCTGGTAAACTGACTACACAGGCTATACAAAACTGGCGGCAGTGGCCAGATTCGGAGCCAGACTCGCGACATTGCTGCTGTCCCTAGAAAGGTTGGCTACCTTCAGCATCAGCTTTCCGTAACAGAGGTGGCAAGAATGAAGCAGCAGCTCTGTGGAGGTAAGTCRGAACGCAAAAGGGACGTAACTCAGATCAGTAATACACGATGGTGCTTTAGCATTCTTCTGACCTCAGCAGAGTAAAGACGAGCTGCAGAGGTGAGGACTGAAGGTGCTCTACGCCTTAGAGCAGGGTACGAGCAGAAGAGAAGGGCAGTGTGGGACAGTGAATGCGAATGTGGACAGAGAAGAGCTGTGTAGGCAAGAGGTGGGCTGTGCCCTCATTGTATCCTGAAGCTGGAGAATGTGTCCAAACTCTTCCCACAGCCCCTCACCGGCTTTTCGGGGCGAGTAGGTGGRGAGGATGGTGGCATTTAGCTGTAGATATGGGCTTCACGCGAAATCAATGTGCAAATGCCCCTGCATGACTCGGCAGATGGTGAACACGAATGGAGAACAGAGAYACTATCAAAGCGTAGGTCTCAGTCCTGTCTTTTATAAAGGAAAGATCTTGCCGAGGACCTGACTTTTTCCTTCTTACTCTCACGGAACCCGAGATACCACGCGTGTTGAATACATCTCCTCTCATCGCTGGCCTCTGCGCCCTCCTCTCCCTCCCATCGCGCTGAATAGGAGGGAGTGTGGCTTAATTTGCGTTTCTGAGAGTGCGCACTAACTTCATGTCCTGATGGGTAGCAGGGAATCATCATCTGTGAAGGAGTTGTCGTCTGAACCGTTCGACCCTCGGAGGGAATTCGGGGGAGGGGGCACAATCCATCAACGGTGAAAGGGACAATTAGTAGTATAAAATGAAGCATGCTCTACGAGGAAGATGAAAAAATAAAAGCAGGACGAGGTGAGATCTCGTTACAAAAACTATATGCACGTTTCTTAAATTAGTACAGCGAAAATGATGGTGAAAAATACTAAGCACCAAAGTGAAGCAGAAGTGAAGAGTACAGAATGAAAAATCACAGGATTAGAGCCAATCTGGTGAGAAATGAGGAGAAGAGGCAATTCGTACAGAATGCCACATGATGCCGCTCTGACCTAAAAAACAAGAATGATAAAGGGGGGTGGGGGTGCGGAAACGGTTTCCGGTACCGACCTCCTCCCCGCAGATTAGAAAAAAAGCTGCAGGGAAACGGATGTTCATCAACCGAGAAACGATTGTTATTCTAMAGTCATCCAGATTCGTTCTCCTGCAAATGTCAGTATAAACGGTGGCAGAAGAAGAAAACACTGGTTGCGATGGGCTTTTGGGAGCCACCCGGGCTGCTCGGGARAGCAGTGCTGCGGKTGCTGGTGCTGCAGGCGGCCTGGGCTCTGGGCGGCGGCCAGCTGCGCTACTCGGTGCCGGAGGAGGCCGAGGGCGGCACGGTGGTGGGTCGCCTGGCGCAGGACCTGGGCCTGGAGGCGGGCGAGCTGGAGGCGCGTCGGCTGCGGCTGGTGGCGAAGGGCCGGCGGGCGAGCGTGGAGGTGAGCGGGGCGAGCGGGGCGCTGGTGGTGAGCT
>NW_028186383.1:0-7842 GCF_003343005.1 Rhea americana
CCAATATAAAAATTGTTCAAATAATGATCATCTGAGAAAGAAATTCTTTTCATACTAGAAATTCGAGTTCTGATTACAAAAATGGTTCATTATTTGACAACTGCAAACACTGTGACAACAGAAAAATTCCAGTGAAAAATAATTTTAAAACCAACATGAAACAGCTCCTCTGAGGGTTTGTATTTTCTACTTTTATTCAAGTATGTTCCATTGTTTCAACAATGACAAATTTATTTCTCCCTGTAAAGGAAAAAAAAATGGCATGAATAATAATTGCATTCTTTGACTGAAAATAATTCTATGCACAAATGCAACCCCCTCTGCACTCAAAAAAGATAAACTACACTATACATTAATGGGACTTGTTTTGTGTTCTTGCCTGCCAAACACCTGCTGGTTGAGCAAGAGTGCTGACTGGTTAAATTGATTAAACATCCACATGTAGAGACTGTGTTGATTTTTTTAACTCCAGAAATGTAACAACTCACTAGGTGAACGACAAATTGTTGTTAAAATAGATCATGTTTTTAAGATGCTGAAATGTAAAATGCTAGAAAAAAAATGATATTGAGGAAAATTTCACATTTACATGTCATTTTCTTTTCACTTTTACTCTTTACTAAAGTGAAAGAAGCTGAAAATGGTTGTTATGTTTTCCTATACCAATTGTAGCGAAAACAAGCTATCAACATTTTCTACTGCAACATACAATAATGCTTCCTGGTTCTGCCATCTTGCTTTCTGTGCAGTTGTGTGCACCATGAGGGTAATGAAATGCATGTGACAGAGAACAGACTTATACCATCTCAGAGTTACACCATCTCCTTAATCCATCAGTGATGCATAGAAGACAGCTAATACTGCTGTAAAACTATCAATCAGTAGGCATGAGAGAAGTAACACTATTTCACAGAAGCCATCATCTAGGTTGCAAGTTCAGAAAAAAAATTGCTGATGTGCAACACTATGCAAAAGAACAATCATAGATTGATGTGGAAAATATAGAAGGACTAGTAGAAATTTTATTGATGTCAATGACTATTGAAGAATAGATGCTCATTCTCCATTTCCCTATTTCGTTTATTTACCTGAAATATGTATTTTGGACCAGGAAGCCCATGTTTTCTTATTGTGCTAGACCAAGGCATATATTTACTATTGGTATTACATACATTCTTACTTATTAATGGTAGATCTGTTGAAACTTAAAAGTAGGATTTGCAAAGGATGGATATACACTTGCTATACAGAAGTAGAGGGGTAAGTGTTCACCACCACCCAGACCTATGCTGATTGAGAACTTGACCTTGCACACTTTTTTCCCCTTCCTGCCCATGCAACTATTTTTTTTTCCTCCTGGTGAAACACAAACAGGTACAACTCCTTTCTACTACAGTAGAAACAGTAGTACAGAGGTGGACAGAGGAATTGTTCACATTAAGTGAACCAGTTTCATTTTATCAGGAAGCTAAAGAATGACCAAGGTTGAAGAGTGTCACAGTTCAGACACAAACACAAAGTTTTCAAATGTCTCAATGAAACAACATTTTTGCGTATTTTACATATTTAAGTGAAACTATTAATATCTCTAAGAAATTTCTAAAATATCTTTATAAAAATTGAAAAATTACTTTAGTGCTGATCTAGATTATCTTAGCTAATAGTATGACCAGAGAAAATACACTCTCTTTGATTGCAGCCTACCACATAGGCTATTACCATTTGTTCTTGGAAGTTTTATTTCTTCCATAATTGTGATATTTATGGAGCTGAGACAACACAAGCCTTCAAGGAAAGGAATATTCCTTGGTTAAATTTCTCTTATTCTTTATGTGTATTCTTAGATATTTCTTGAAATCTACCACCAAAGAAAAAAAAGGAAAACTCTAAATATTTTACTTCTTGAAAGTCATCTCTGCTTTTCACATCAGAATTTTAAATCAAGGTAATCGTTCTTCAGCACTTTTCAGTTTTTGGTGCAGTCAAACACTTCAGGAAGTGCTTTACTATTATGAGTACTTAAGAGATATAAAAGCCTCTGTGGTTTGAGGAGACAATATATTAAATAAGAAAAAAAATCAGTATGCTATCAGAGCTCTTCAGAAGTGCTCTTTGGCAGAATTTGTTTGTTGTGCTGGCATTTATCTTATGATAAATTCAATGGATTCTCAAATTAGGAAGCTGAAAATACAACATATTTGTTACTTTTGTTAAGTTGTGAAGGTTTATGGTATGCCTTTGGGTAACTGATTCAGTCAAAGTTGACATCTTATAGTTCTACAACACTGTTCTCAGTTCTAAATAGTGTGGCCACTTCTGACTATGTACTGCAGAATTCATTTTCATGCTGTTAAATCAGGTCTTGATTTTTTCCTATCTAAGCCACACTGTGTCATGAAATCACTGGCTGGCCTTCACTTAATATATATTATACATTGTAGGTATATAATAATACACATTTTTATATAATATGTGTATATAGTATATATATACATATATGTGTGTGTGTGTGTGTGTGTGTGTGTGTGTGTGTGTGTGTGTGTGTGTGTGTGTGTATCAGTAAACCTTTTACAAGATTCTGTGGAAGGCTTACTTGACAAATCATGATTTGACAAAAAGTCATTGGCAGTAAAGTGTAGACTGATAGATATTTAGATACAGCAAGGCATTGAAATATTAAAGGAACGCGCATAATCCATGATGTGGAGGCTGGCATTTAAAAATGCAGTTCACTAATGCCTTTTTCTTTCCATGTGCAATTTCAACCCGCAACAGAGATCAGTGTTTTATTAAAGCTATCACTCAGTTAAATGTGAGGTAACAGAGACAGCAAAAAGAAACATGGGCAAAAGGTAGAGCTGCAGGATCTCTTGAGAACTTAATGCAATTTAGTAAAACTGCTGATTTGGAAATTCTTAAAAGTTAAAGCCACCTTTCTGATAAAATTATCAAAAAACTCTTGAGGAAAAAGTATCTTCTCTGCATAAGGCTGCGTGACACCAAAGAGATTAGACCAAAATAAGCATTAGAAATTTAAAGGTGCAGAACAATTTGTCTGCTTTCAAAGTGAAAAGTAAGTATCTGAAATTTCTCAGCATGTTCAGCGTTCACTGTGAACCAATAAGCTTAGCACTCCAAAGTGCATATAGATGCATATACATTCACGTGTACATACTGCACTTGTGGGTGTAAATATAAATATACACACACACACACACACAGAGAGAGAGAGAGAGAGAGAGAGAGAGAGAGAGAGAGAGATTTTCAGAGGAAAACTGAGATGAGCACTAATATAAGACTTTAAAAAAAGAAGAAGACTAATGAAGGTTTACATTGTAGCCTGAGCTAAATGCTATGTAGCAAGTGTTGAAACCTTTTTCAATCACCTTCTGGCAAAGGCACCAGACTAACTTGGAAAGGCCTCACAGTATGCCAGATGAGTACAAACCATTTCCTACAGCTCCCCACAGCGCAACACTTGCATAAGATCCATGCAGTACAGGATTACTGAATAAAGAATTTATCTCATAATATAAAATATAGAAATTACATGGTTAATATTCTAAGTAAAAGAAGATGCACAAAAGAGAAGGGTAAAATCCACTGATGCATTATTTCTTTTGCACTAGGAATTACTCGTGAAGTGGGATTGGGCCATTTGTAATTAACAATACAATTAGTCTTAGAATAAGTTGCAGAGATGTGCTGCACTTGGTGCAATTAGACTAAACTAGCAACTAGCTTCCCTCCCCCCTTCCATCCTACTCCACCCTCAATTAAGGTTAGGCATAATTTCATAGTTAGAAAAGTGTGCTTTCTTTCTGAATATAAACTTAAAATACACAGTATTATCTTTCAACTAAAGGCATTTAGGGAACAAGAAAAAAAAAAACTCTAATGTGAAATATAATGCCTACACAGTAATGCACATAAGACATCATGTGGTAGAAAGAAGAAAGAGATTAGTGGGATTTTCTGACTAGAAAACTTGCTTCAGCTGTGCTGAGATGCTTGACCACATCAGTCAGAATCCTGTATAATGAGACTTCTGTTCAATTTTCCCACACATGAAAATGATCTCTTTCTAAAACCCCCAAAACTTCCAGGGAATGATGTGAGTTTTATTGAACCCTAACACTTTTCTTCTTTTTAGTGTGGTACATATTCTATTTTGTGATAGTTGTAAAAATCTTCTTTACAAATCTATTGTTCTACCCTGTGTTTACAAGATGGAATTATATATATATCCAGCAACAGGTATGAACTTTGTCAGAGAACTAAGTTGGTTCAAATCTAGCTAGTATGCCACATATTGTCATGTTGCATCACATACTCACAGATATATACTTTCACATCTACTACAGAAAGGGGCAGCACAAAAGGAACGAGGATATATATTAAGAAAGCAATGCAGAATGTCTCAATATATAAATATTAAATGTTGTTATTGCTCTTCTACTACTGAAATTGTTATATTCCCCCAACGTGTCAACAGTTGCAGATTTGATAGCRCTAATTTACAAGCTATCTCACATCYGGAAACAACATGAGTTAGCTAAGTATTCTGGTGAATAAACAAGATCACATACTTATATAACAAGATCCTTAGGATTACTACAGTACTTTTTTTTTTTTTTAATCATAAAAGCTTTATTTCAGGCATTTGTAGTACTGTAGCATTTAAGATTTATTACCTAGATTAATTACTACATCAAGTATATTTAATGTGACAAGATCAGTCTAGAAAGTAGATGACTTTCAAGAGGTAAAAGATAAATGGTGCATAGAATTTACCAATTCAAAGTATATCAGTGCTAGAATACAAAACTAGAAACTAAATGAAGCAAGGCTAGGATCACTATGAGTCATAACTGGAATAATTCTTAGGTGTTTTGGGAGAAGGAATTTGGAATGATGGGTAGTATAAGTTTCTATTTATATACATATATATGTATATATAAAACAAGCCAAGTATGCAAATGAAAGTCCAACAACTTATGTAATCATTTCCACAGTTACAGAAACTCATTTTCTCATTACACATGAAACATGCAGTTATGCATCCTCATCTCCTATAGCCAATCTGAAAAGGACACGGTGCATGTACAGACTTAGCATATACAGTGCACCATGCATGGCATACAAATAGTGCCATGATATTGGGACTGGGCAGCTCTACTACTACTCTCCATTTCAACAATTCACTAAGGAGGTAAGGAACCGCTTCAATGAAATAGGTATTGTCTGTCTATTAAGTAATGACAAGTTAACCTGCTGAACTATTTGATAATCATGAAAATTTAAATTGTTTTGATGAAATTGAGTATGTTCATATAGACATTCTAGTCATATATTTCTTCAGATATTTGAGATTCATAAAGAAATGTTCATCTACCTTTTTAACATTTTGTAATTCAAAGCAGTAGACAAAAAAGATTTTGCAACCAGAAAATTTTTAGATATCTGAAATGCACAAAGCTTGTCTTTACTTCTTCCGTTGCAGAACCTTACAGATTAGGATATTACCTTGTGATTAGTATGGATTTTATTATTGGAAACATGAAAATATGAGAATAAACAATTTATTATGGTGAATCCCATGATGTAGGATACTATTTTGATCCTATTATAATGAAATTTAAATACATTTTTTTTCTTGTCTAGTCTTGAATAGCAGCTTCTCAAAATCTATGAGTCCCATAGCAGTATTTTGCATGTGCCACATTGTATGACCTCTTCTCTCCATTCTCAGAGAAACCATGCAACTGGGTAGTGTTAAATAACTCAGGGGGGTGGGGGGGGGGAGGGGGAGAGACAGCTTATACCCATATCAAAACACTTGTTGTTCAGCTTCTTCAATCACTTGGCAAGTTACTGGCATGTTCCAAGACACTTATTAGATATTTAAGATCCACTTTTTGCATATTTCCTTTTGCATTATTGCATAGAAGAGATGTGTGATTTCTCAGCCTCTGCTAAAGCAAGCTATTCTGAAACTCCCTAAGAACCACAGATTGTAACTGTTCTACCTTCAGATCTTCTATTTCAGAAAAGGTGAAATAAGGATGCTGATATCATACTTGCTTACTGAAGCTATTTATTTGTTGTAATCAAGTTCAAATTCCAGCCTTTGGCAGTCAGATCTAATAGGAATGTAACATAATTACATAAGCAATAACAAACTCTGCAGCCAAATTCTTTATCTCTTTCTGCTTCATACACTATTATTGTCACATAGAGTCTGTAAAAAAAAAAATAGCATCTTCCCCTGTGAGTCTCATTCCTCTTTTGAGGTGATTGTAACCAGTGTGTCACATCAAATCACTGAAGTCACTTGAATTGGCCAAGAAGGCCAATGGTCTCCTGGGGTACATTATGAAGAGTGTTGCCAGCAGGTCGAGGGAGGTGATCCTGCCCCTCTACTCAGCCTGGGGAGGCCTCATCTCGAGCACTGCGTCCAGTTCTGGGGAGCCCAGAACAAGAGAGACATGGAGCTGCTGGAGAGAGTCCAGCGTAGGGCTACAAAGATGATCAGAGGGCTGGAGCACCTGCCCTATGAGGAGAGGCTGCAAGAGCTGGGCCTCTTCAGCCTGCGGAAGAGAAGACTGAGGGGGGATCTTATCAATGTGTACAAGTACCTGAAGGGAGGGTGTCAAGGGGACAGGGACAGACTCTTTTCAGTCATCCTGTGTGACAGGACAAGAGGCAATGGGCAGAAATTGAACCTCAGGAAGTTCCACCTGACTGTGAGGGGGAATTTCTTCCCTGTGAGAGTGACGGAGCACCRGACCAGGTTGCCATGTTGACATGAAGGCTAGCGGCCATACTCTTCTGCAACTTCTTTTATAGGGTACACTTTGCCATTTCTAAAAWGATATGGAAGTTAAGAAGCAGCATCACTGACATCTGTTACTGACCTTGTTAACAATGTGGGGTTCTCCCCCCCCCCCTTTTTCTTAGCTATCTTTAAAGATACTAAAAATCCTTTGAGGATTGAATGGATCCAGATTTGCCAAACTTCACAGGACTTAAAAAGATGCTTGAATCTTACTTTTTGTCTCACAACAGAGTTTTAATCTCTGAAAATGCCACACAGCCTCACTCCTGACAATGAACAAGTCATTTCATTTATACAGGTAGATAGAATTATTCTCATTTATAGAGAGTTAAACTTTTTCCTTTTTCTCACTTATCAATTTTGTTATTGTCCTTCAGTTGAGAACTCTTACACTGTTTAGATGATTTATCAGAACATAAGTTTTTCTCCGAATATGTCACTTTTTCAAAGTGACCTCCACCTACCTGATATGAGTAAAATATGTAGCTACCTGACTGAGAACCTTCACATCCTGTGTTCTAACATTTGCTGTGATGCTCCTGCATTAGCAAGATACATAATACTTCTCTTGGGGAAGCACTAAAAACACCATAAAAAAAAAAGTGTAGGTTCTTTGTTGAACAGAGGTTTATGATGGCATCTCTGTAGGTAATTGTCTTCTAAAGCTAGATGACAGTAACACGAACAAGAAATTAAGTCCCTTTTTATATTTTCTTGTCATTCCACAGCGTGTTTGAGTTGTACATGCCTCATCTGCCATCCATCATGTAACAGGTATGCATAATGTTTCTGTACAGTTTTGCCAGTTTTATCTCTCTCCTAGACCTCAGTTGGAGAGTTGTTTCTGTTGCGGAAAATGGAAGTATAACCAAAACATTTTAATTTTTCCAAGTACTCATTGAAGGTCTTCCAGATCTTTGAGCCATCTCCCAAGGTGCTGAATTCAATACACTAATTACTTTTCATATCAGAATTCAAATCCCCAAAAAGGAACAAGAAATTCT
>NW_028186383.1:8856-146620 GCF_003343005.1 Rhea americana
AAGAGTTATGAATTATTCTAGGAACAAAATTCAACACACTGTTCTCAAGTCTAAAAGCTGAAGTGTCTTAACACTTTGATTTATATCTCATTGCCAAAGCAGACATGCACCACTACAAGTTCGTTTCAAATGATGCAGAATGAATTGCTCCCTGGGTATTAATACCTCAGAAACTGAACATTTAGCTTTTCAGAGGTTTGCTGTTAAAAACATTATCCTGGCATAGGATTAAGTAACTGATGACTTATGGTTCTGAAKGCTAATCAGTGAAAACTGTAATATGAGACAGTATTAAATCAGAATGTTGTTCTTGATCACATCATCTGAAGGGTTCATTTGAAATAATACAGCTGAGGAGAGCGCAAAAGCAATGGAACAAAATACATCACATGGGAAAGAGACAATCACTTCCAAACAAAAGGAAGTTTACATAAAGGCAGAAGGAAAGAACCAAGAATACAATCAGAAAATTGGCCTGACATGAAAGTGCAGCATAGGAAAGTGATAGTCAGGGAATAGCCAAACAACCATCTGAGGAAYCAGAGATGGGACACAGCTGCTGCAAATGGGCAAAGCCTTCAGAAAAATATCCTGTGTATGGAGTAGGCAACATCTTTGCAAAATGAACATATGGAACATAACAAGACAACTGCTCCTGGGAAACAGGAAGGCAGTTGGCTGAAACACACACTCTTGTTTCGCCATTGTTTAAATTTAACATATTTAAAGCATAAATCTGCAAAGAAAAGTAATTCACATAATAAAAATACGACTTTAAGACCCCAACAGTTGAGGAAAAATAAACTAGACAAGCCTCACAAGAAGAAAAGCACRAAACAAGTCCAATTTTTTAATCTCATAAAGAGGAACCTCTGTTCTAAGTATTTTATCTTGGCAGAATTCACAGATTCATTTCATAATAGCCATAACCATACCATAACAAATCCTCAAGTCCACTTCAGACCTAGCCTCTGTTTTTCCTGACCCTTCTGGCTATGACATTGTCCCAAGCAAAACAGCATCTTCAGGGGCATACCTGCACCAGCTTGGCTTATGCATAGGTCCATGCCCCCCCCCCCCCCGCATGGATCACCTCCTTCCAAGACTGCACCTCCTGCCACATCCCCAGCTATGTCCCCTTCCACTTGCCTCCTCCATTTCATTTCTCCAAATGTGTCTCTTCACGTTTCTCCTCACACTTCTCCTTTTGTGTCCTTTCTCAGGGCTCCTGCCACTCCTAGCAGGCATAGCAGCTTTCTTAAATACATTTAAGCAGAGGCGCCATGTGCTCCTCTGACTGCTTGAGGTTTTGGCAAGTGGTGGCTCGTTTTCATCCATTTCAAAGCCAGCTGGACCAGCACAGGGCAGCTGATGGCCTCCTTCCACACCTGGCATGCCTGCAACCAAAACCCTGCCACTTAGGCTCAGTACATTTCACKCCTCACTTCTGCAGAACATGTGTTTAAGAACTGCTTGATATATATCCATTATAAACTCTACCTTTAACATTRCAACCTTAATATACATGCATTATAAACCATACCATTCCTCCCAGACAATAAGTGACCTTTTGAACACTGTTATCAAGTTTACGCACAAGTCTCCACTCCTCATCCTGAACCAGATTATCAGCATAAACATAGCAACAAGCTGAACACCAGCCTATTACAAACTTCACCCCCTAGCCCTGCAAAACCCCAAACCAAGAAGCGCTCAGAGATAAGGCAAAACTAGTCTATTTATCATATATAACAGCATATATTTTATTGTCCAATTCTCGCCATAGGGATCCCTTCTCTATGGATTTCAAGGGCTGCCGACGAGAGACAGGAAGGTCGAAGTTTGGGTGCGCAGGCGGGTGTTCCCAGCCGTTAGGGAGCCGGCTGGAGCCGGCTGTGACTGGCATGAGGCAGCTCATGGCTACCAGCTAGGCCTGAAGCCGAGGCAGGTCCCTACTCTTCCTCATGCCTTTCTCGTGCTTAGTTCTTTAAATTATAAGGACATACACAAAGTAATCTGAGAAATTCCCTTTCTTGAAGAAAAATGCAGAGCAGTGGGCAGTGCCAGGCAGATTCCATGAAGATGATGGACAGGGAATTCATCCTCTGTGAATGAGATGGTCTGAGCAGTTTATGTTTCATACGCTGCTGAACTTCTAACATTTTTATCTAATCTTTGTATTAATTATATATATAGCTATTAGAATAACTAGAAAAATTTTATTCCTCCGATGAGAGCTCTGATTCTAAAGCATAATGGGGCAACAAGAATGTAATTTGTGAACAAATTTGATAATTGCAAAATGCATATTAGCTTGTGATTATATTATTAAAAAAGCATCAATGCTTTTAAACAAAAGCTACTAGCATTTATGGTTTCATTAAATGTTCGCATTACTCATATAGAGTCTTTATACTTTCTTATTATCTTTATACTTTCTTGCCATCTATACTTATTAAGCCTAATATCAAATTATCAGAGTGTTAACGTAAATGAAGTTTATTCTTTGACAATAGTCCCAATAGCGTAGTGCTAGCCTGAGTCATGATATATCATTCCTCTTCCATATACTCTGTATATCTTAATCTTACACATTACTCTTTACTATGCCCTTTCTAAAAAAACCAAAAAAAAAAAAAAGTGCAAGTGGAAGCAGAAGTGAATAAATNTTTGGTTAAGAAAGTACATAAAATGCTACAATGAGAAAACCTCATGGAAGCAAGGTATAATCCCTTGAAAAATGAAAGAACTGTTTTCAATATGACATGGATTTGGAACAATCTTGGAACAATCAATGCAGTTATCTAACTTGAAGTACTTGCTGTATTTCAGGGCCTGGGCCATCAGCGTGGAACAGTTTGCCAGGTGCGTTTTGCCTCTCTCCAAAAAGGAAGGATGCATACGTACAAGTCCATATAAGCACATTCACATGTATACATTAATCCTTCAAAATTAAAGTAGCTGTGGTTATTTCATTATTAGTAATAGTCCTGGTTATTGGGAGCCCAGAGGGTCAGCTTTATCCTGAAAATCCAATATAGTTGAGTTTTTTAAAAAATGACTATTTTACATAAAGCTTTCATGATACACAACGATAGCTCATATTTTGTTTGGCATTAATACTAAAAGAATACATAAGCACTTCTTAAAGCACAAAAGGGATTATTAAAATGAAATTTGTCCATAATTTTTTTCCTTGGCCTGAAAACCTGTGCATTTTTAATTAAAAAGCAGAATTTTTAAAAATGCTCTCCAAATATGAATCCCCTCTCTTAGGTATCCTGATAAGCAAGTTTCCTACCCTTGTTGCATGGTTACAACATGAATAAAGACTATGCTGTCGGGAATAGGTAGCAGCTGTCATTCTGATACATTAGTCTGTAAGAGCAGCGCAAGGCCATGACTGCAATTCTCTCTGAATGTCTGGCTAAGCACTCTCCTTCATGTATTATTAATATTCATAGGAAGTTAAGGTCCATGCTTAGCATTCATTGTGCCTTTCTTTCCTGCAGCATGTGACACACAGCATAGTATCATTCCTATGACCATAGTATCAATATCCTAAGCAGGATATTTAGGTTCTTCTATTTTTTATTTCTTATTTTTGCAATACAACGATTTTTATTAAAGAATAGTATTTTTATAGAATAAGTTAAAATCAGAGACTGGAGACCTTTTTACAAAAGCCTTGTCTAAAAACAGTTGAGTGAAAAACTCAGATTGAAATGTGGTTTATATGTTGACTATATTTAATATCACTCTTGTTGCTTTCTCTTTTTTCTTCTGGTCTGGAATTTTAGATAATCTTGGAATTAACTGAAAAGTATAAGAATTTTCAAAAACTAATGTGATTCTATCTGTGTTAGTATCTACCTCACTTAACAAATTCTGTCCTGCTGAAAATTATGTAYCTTTTATGTCTTCCAAAATTCACAAGAAAAGTGACAACACAGTCACACAAACTGAAATGAGAAAAGTTGTTTTACTAAGATTTTTTGCTGTGGTTACTCTTCATATATTTTAATATGTCAAGACATTGTAATACTAAAAGAGATTAAAGTGGAGCTAGAATATACCTTTTTAAAACAGTAAACACATTCAAATTACATCCAATATTTGTAATATATTAAAAGTAAAAATGACAATAAAAAAGTTACAAGGAATTTTGCAGATTATGCTGCATATTTACATTTTTAAAAGTCAGAAGTATTTTATGAAATAATTAAGGCACAAAAACAAAAATAATAAAGTTAAAAAAATACCTTTTCTTTGAAACATTTGTATTCATTTCCATTTCATGCGAGAACCAGTTTCCCAAATGATTGTCTTGTTTATCCGATATATGGATGGTATATAGAATATTTTTGTATGTCCAGCTCTGTCCATCAGATTTTTTTTGTCAAGTTTAGAACCATTTTAGTCATAAAAAGATTCTCAACAGTTTTTATCAATCAACTTTGTACCCAAAATGTTAGGCAAAGAGTCATGATTTGTCCATAGTGTTTTCACTTTACATTAGCTTGGTTTTATAAACCTGTTCTAAATAAACATGCGAGAATGGAGCATTAGGAAAGTTTTATTTGGWTGACTGAGTGAATGATAGTGGTAAAATGAAATGTCTTGTTGGTACAGTCTGACTTTAGCCAGAATGGCTCCAGCTGTGCTCTTTGGACCCTCTAGATTTGCCTTCTTACCTGAAAATGAGTGTAAAAAAAATTGCATACAGAAAGCAATGAGGCATATTATTTGGGCAAAGATGTTTTCCATATGTCAGCATAGAAATATACATATAAAATACTAAATATTTTGCAAAATAAGATCCTCATCTTTTCAGAAGTAACAGATTTTGCCAAATTTGCTCTTCTGTTTCTTTTAAAGTAAAATGGGGATATTATTTTATGCATTTATTTTGTGATATCAGTRTTTAAAGTTAATAAAAATAGTGCAAATATCATTAAAAGAGTTTTAAAATATTAATAGATTTACAGTTCTCTGCACAGTTGGATTGGTGTTGTGGTAAAAGGACCTGGGCTATACATTTCATTTGCTAAGCCTATTCCTTCCTTGCTCTGAAGTAGGAAGGAATACTTYTCCTTGCAGCAGAAGTAGTATTAAACCTATAAAATATTACAATAATGTGTGCAGTGGAATAGATGTCAGAATTAAAGCCATATGGACTGTCTTAATTCTAGCATTTGAATATTTGACAATTATATTTCCAGCATGTGTTCTGTATATTTCAGTGGAAAATACTTGATTATGTTTAAATACTTAATTTAAATGTTTATATAGCTGGCAACAAAAGGTGTAATAATGCTCATAGTGAAAAGGAAGGAGTTCAGTTACAAACTGTCTAGTTATACAGAAAAGATAAACCATATCCAAGTATCTTTCTTGACTCATGAAAATTTTATATGCAGTAAACCATTTATCAGTAGTACACAGCTTACTGAATGGGAGTAAATAATACATAAGACCAAAAAGTAAATGCTGGAAAATAATGGTCCCAAAAGGCCTTCTTAAAATAATCATGTTATATATATTGTCTTCTGACAAAAGCAGTGAATAATATGGTCTTAGCATTAAGAATGTAATAATTCCTATTCAAATTCTACTGACATTAGTGGAAGTATTCATTAGATAATATGTATTTATGGTCTTTGGTGCATAGACAGGAAACTGTAGCTCCTTCTCCTTCTTGACTAGCATGTTCACTGTGACAAAAAGTCATGATTTAGTTTGATCTTATCTAACCTTCACTATTAAAGTCTGAAATGTTCTTCCAGGAGAAAGGTAATATATAGAAAAACAATTAGATTATTTGCTGAAGTATATAATTGGGAAAATTTTCTTATTTAATTTTGCTCATTGACAGTTTTTTAGGTAGGGATCAAACACAATTTTGGCATAAGACTCCATGAAAACTTTCACTTCAGAGGAAAATTGCTAAAGTTTAATGTTCAGTGTAAGGAAGCTCCTATTGAGTTGTGATTATTATATTTTATTGAACGGGCTTGTTTTCGTAAGGATAAATGCACTGATAGAGATATTGAAAAATGTCTACACAAAGATACCTGGTATGTAATAAAAATTTAAATGAGGATTGCATGACTTTGTAAAACTATATTTCATTTCATAATACATAATACATAATTTCATAATATTCTCTGAATAACTGTATTTTAAATACAGCTATGATCTGTGTCCCATAAAAAAAAGCTGGTCTATATGATCATAATAGTTCTTTTGGCCTTTAAAAGCTGTGAATCAATAAACCTTTGTGGGAAATTTTGGACATCTCTCAAACAGAAAAGTTCAGAAAACTTGTTTGATCGAGTTACTGAAATTTCAGATTACTGAATGTAACCAAATTGAATCTTAAATGCCCAAAGTTGAACTTCTAAGAGCACTCATCCATCTTTTGGAATAATTTTAATATTATTTGCTAATGTTTCTACTCAGCAATACTTGAACTTCTTGATGTTTTGAATTTTGAGTTTCAAGTAGTGTATTTTCAGAACACCTTTTATCGTCTCTGCAAAATCTGCCCCAATTGCTCCCGAAGATGGCTTTCAGAATGCTGTCAAACTTCTTTCATATGGATTTGGTTTGTTTGTACTGCCAATGGCTATGGGAGTTAAATTTGTTTTGCAAGAGCTGTTCTTTGTTTTTATATATGATTTTTGGATTTTATCACAGCTGTAAGAAGTTTTTTAAAAATAGAATCAGTAATGGTCTAGGAAAACCTATTGCAAATTATTCTCCAGTTTTGTTTTGTTTTGTTTTGTTTTAATGGAGAATATCAAAAGATAACTTGAATTTATACATGAAAAGAATAACATAAAGGATTCTTTATCATTAATATTAATGTGAAGACTAACATTAAAGTACTTTGCATTTAACTGTAAATCTGCATGAAATAAAATGTTCAAATTACTTCCTCTGGCAATAATGAATAATTTCTGAATTTTTTTTTAGTTCTAAAAAGATATGATCATTGGATAATTTTTCTATAATCCTCAACTTGTAGTCAGAACAGTGATATTCCTATATCCTTATATTTATACATAATGTAAGTGATTTAAAATCATTTTTGAAAGGTGACAGCATTATCTCTGGTTTATCCTTTGAAAAGTGTCAAGATTCTCATTTATGCTGAAGTCTCATTATACATAAAGTATAAAAAGCCTTGCCGTGAGACTCTCAAAACCAGTATTTGACCACCCAAACTGATCACTTTTCCATGTTTTTATTCTTTTTCCTAAGAATGTGCTACTTTCCTCAATCTTGGTATGAATTGCTAAGGTCTAGAAAGAGAAAAATAGGATTCAGACATCAGTGACTCTATAATAATTTTAATGCTCTACCATGGCACTTTGCTGATGGGTTTTATTTTAATTACCAGAAATACATTTAGCTGAACACCTCTAAAGCTCATGAAGATACAACCCACATGAGACCATGCCACCTAATCTTACTAGAAATGATTTAGAGTGAAACCAAGGGCAGAAAACTGATTTCAACATGAATAGTAGTCAGAAATTCAGCTCATTGCTTCTTAATCCAGTGAATACCGTTCAAACAGATTTATTGGGAGACAGTATTAAATTATCTACTGTATGACAAAACAGATAAAAATTAGACTTAATCTTTTTAAAATCAGAAGGTAGAATCTAAGGATTGTATTTAAATTAAGGGGGGTAGAGCTGCCTCTCTCCATGAATAATAAATTATTTTGTGAAAGTGCCATGCACTGATTTGCACTGAGGAAGGCATATTGGCCAAATTAACGAAACTACTGAAAAAGGGCCTTTCTACTTTAAATGTCCACTGCCGCAGTAAGTTGATGGAGAGGTGGAGAAGAGGAGAAAAGCATGCAGAGATTAGCTGTCAGATATATTAAAACAGTTATTTACTGAACCAAATCAGCACTTCTGTTTCCATGGTCATTAAATGTTAGTTTAATGTGGAAATATCCCTGCAGATAGTGTGTGAGTTATAAAAAGAGATAAAATATATTGAATGCACCATTTTTCTAAAGCATTTCAGCCCAAATTTTATGATTCATCGAACACTGGTCTCAACATATCACCCAAAGTCTTCCCAATATAATATACCCAAGAGCAGCACAATAAAAAAGAAGTATTTTCCTGCTACATGCACCAAGATTCAGACATATCTTTTCAAACAGGTTCTTAACTAGATTAACTAGTCAGCCTAAGGGCACACCTAACATTCATCCTGACTGCAGATGTACAACCTACTCTACAGCATGTACTAAACATGAGAAATTATACAATCAGAATGTTTAAGGATATTGAATTCATTTTCAAAAGCTGAAAATGAGTGAAGCCATTATTACATTAACTCTAAAAGTGCTGACCTCTAACACAAGTCAGATCTATAGAAGTAAACTCCTGAGCACTCCAAATGTTAATGTGTTCTCGTTGATACAGTATAATGATGAGTTTTGATTCCACATGAAAGACAAAGCCTTTGTATGAGGAGTATAGCTTAATATTTATCTTTCTCTGTAAGAGCATATACTTTATAAATTGTGTTTATGATATTCTGCTTTTTAAAGATAAAGAGATTAAGCTGATGATAAGGTTGAACATTCAAACTAATAACTGGGAAATTCTTAGTGTATATTGAATTAAGCATTTCCTTTTAGGCTTAGGAACAGATGAGCCTTTATGTTTATTCAAAGTTTCTTTTATATTTAAAAAGTTCATTTGCAGTGAGACAATGTTAACATGGGCCAAATTCTATTCTTGGTTTCCTATCGAATGAATGAATTTATAGTACATATAATACAACTAAGCAATAATTCAGCTTTGTAATGAGTGTTCTATAAAACTGTATTTAGATGTCTCCAAAGTCCTTTTGCTTGAGGTTTATATCACATTTTCATAAAACCAACTGATTCAAATTCTGCCATGAGCTCAACTTACAGCTATYGTTTTGTGCCAGGATAACTGAAGAAAATGGACTATCACTCTAAAATGCTACTGGCTCATTATAGGTCCCTTTACTGGATCATTACAGGATGGGTAACTAGCGTTATTTTGCATAACTAGAAAACTGCTTCTCTCTTTGGAATGAGCAAAGTCATCCTAGAAAAGTAGAAAGACTTGATTARATGAAAGGGATGTCTCATATAAGATGCAAAGGTTCCCTAATACCTAGCTGACCAAAGACTATGTATARATCAAAGTATAAATCCTGGCAGCACCCTAAACCTGTGACAGACATATATACCATAACTGATGTGTACACCATCCCTAACTCCTAACCCATTTTCTAAATGAAGATAATGCAGGCTTACAGGGCAAAGTAGACCTGTGATGTATTTTGGCAGGTTTTCTAATCTAGAGGATTGAGATCAGGTCTGGGGATAATGCTTAAGTATACAGCTTTCCTACATTTTATACCCAGTCTGGTTGGTTTTCTAAAACTTAGAGGCAATTATAATCATTTATAGACTGAATATACATTTTGTTAACCATTAAGGAATAAGGATCAATAAAATTTGAAGAAGTGTAGCTGCTGAGGCCAAACCAAAAATTCCTTTAAAAAGATAACGCACTACTCATGCCATATAAAATGTAGCTAGAGTTTTGGAAAAATGCACTGGATCAGCCTAGCACAAGTGATCCAATATGAATGTCAMCAACAATGTCATTGCAAAAGTAGCATATGCTTTTCACAAACTAGACTGCCTGGCTAACAGAAGTATATATCTGTTAAAACTTTTMATCTACTCATGATATCTGCAATTAAATTGATAGAGCTTTCAGTTATAATTTTGAAGATGAAATGTATAAAATTATTTCTTTAGTTTCTTGAATGTTTTGGAGCTGTACTTAAAAATTGTTTCTTGATGAAAATACGTGTTTATGAGGGAATGTGTCATATGTGTATGTTTATAGATGTGCTGACATGGATTCATACAAGTATCCACCCATTAGAAAAAAAATTTTGTTATTATTGTTATTATTATGGATACAATTTATGTTCTTGACTATTCGGCGTTTTTAATGGACTGAGTCGTACATAGTGTTGTTTATCTTCATGAGGACAATTAAATCTAAATTTGACATCYTCAGGTCCTGCAGTTCCTGCTACATATGCTGGATATTTCTATTGGAAATTCTCGTTCTGGAAGAAGAATGGTAAAAAGCTATAATCCCAAATTATAAAAGAAATACATTGATTAGTATCCTCCAAAATTTCTGTAGTAGATGTAAGTGTGAGTAGATSCTGGATGCTGAAGTAACTTAATAATGTCAATAGATATATCTAGTTGACAGTTTTAGAAGCTGTAATTTATATTTTAAAACTTTTCTCAGTAAAGAATTTATTGTAAATCAAGGGTGAAAAGTATGGAGGAATTGTCCCAGCTTATTCTGTTCTTTCTTAGATGAACAGGTACTTCTGTTGCCGTTAGGTGTGCTTGCTGCTGATTTTCAATTACTTAGTTTTGACTGTATCATCAGTATCACATATGTCTCTTATAGTACTTTGATTTTCTCTGTTTTGAAGGTAATTCAGTTATATGGGTTCTGTTCTGTTTTACTGTCATTGTTTGTTTCAGCTGTCCTTCGTTTTATGATTACTTTGTTTTGTTGCAACTCTGCCATGTTTCGATTTTGTTTTTCTTAGGTCTGGTCACTAAACCACATTTTATCTCTTTAAATTTTTATCATTGTCTCACCTGCTATTTTCCAGGGATCACTGTGCAGTCTTCGCACAGTCTGTCTTTTCTGCAGTCTACCTAGTGTTCTGGTGTGCTGCCTCTCACAACCTATTGGCTCACACTGCTCTGGAAAAGAAGTTAAAATACACTTAATCAARTGATCCTCCAGAACTGCTGAAGGGCAGCAGACCTTCTTCAGCTGAAAGGAAGGAGCTAAGCATCATGTAAGGCCATTGTACCAAGATATGCAGGATCTCGTGGGCCCAGAACAAGCTGTGGAAACAATCCTTTACATTGACAGTCTGACAAATTCCAAAACCACAGTTTCCAAACCCTGTCCAACTTTTACCTAAAGATAGGGGCTGAGAGCTATGAGATATTAAAATAGTGGTTCATTTTTATGTTTGAGCCTAAAGGCTTTCTCTTTTTGCCTATGAACATACCATAAATCACTCATAATCACTTTTAAGAAATGTAAAATCAAAACGGTTGATCTCTTTCCCTTCTTCTACCTATTCCCTCTTTATCAAGTCATTTGTCTCCACTTCTGTATYATCAGAAACTTGATTTTCTCACTGCACTTCATAGCCCTTACTGTTCTCTTTATCTCACTTTCTAAGCAACTTTCATTTTCATTGGATTCTTTCTTTCACCTGTGGTCAGAATGGGAATCCAAAAGACTGTCCTCTGCACAACTCCAGGGAATAAAAAGAACTTTGGGGGGATTGATCTATTTGCCTTATTTCTAACCTGGTAAACATTTTCCACGTATAAACAGCATCAGAGTTGTGCCTGAAAAAAAAATCATTCTTAGAAACAGAAGCCACAATCCTGAATCAGACAAAATAAGAAGTAAACTAAGGTAAAATAATGACAAAAACAGATGAGAAAATATACAGATTTATGTTATTCAGACGTTGTTGACACATTGGGTATGAGATGGATGTGCAAGCTGTGATCTGCCCCCTCGTGGAAAGAGAGGTAAATTAATCAGCTAGTGATCTCAGGCCAAGTGATAAAAAAAGTGATCAGAAACAATCTACTAAGCAGGGAAATACTGACAGTCCTTAGGGGTGGTGAAACTTAATAATGAATTCTGACAGGGATGTGGGAACTTGTGGAAGCATTACCTTTTTTCTTCCCATTCCCCCAAATGTCTGGTTGCTTATAATTTTAGCAATTTCATTTTGTAACACAGAAGAGACAGAGGAAAATGACTGTCGGGACTTGCAATCTTAGATGATTATGTTTTCAAGAAAAAAAGAATTCAGGTAAATAATATRTAAGTGGGAAGAAGCAGAGGAATATTGGCTACTTGGATTAAAATGAAACCAGGAAAAAGTGGCTATTAAAAGTTTATTATTTTGTTTCTAGTCCCTAATAAAACATACTAGCAGACTGCAAACTGATTTACTTTGTCAGTCTCTGCAAAAAATAGAAATGAGGCTACATTACTGGGTTAAAACTAACATTGACTACTTTACCTGGGCTAAGTGCATTAACAATGCTGAAAATAAAGTTTGTTGGGAACTTTTGAACAAAACAGGTTTCCACCAGCAAATACTGATTCATCAGGATTTGATTGTGCCATCATTGCCATCTCTCTTGATAAAAAGGAAAAGCTCTGATGGGCTCATGCCAGTTTTCTCGCAAGCTCACACAGTATCTTGGGCTTCTAAGGTCTGTGAGCCTGAACTTGGTCCTGCATGTATGCTGCCTTGGAGATGGGAACCTGGTGCTTCAGCAACTGCAGCTCTGGATAGAACTGCCAGTTGGACAGCTCGGGGTCATGGACRTGAGGATTTCCAGATTTCTGGAACAGCTGGTGCCCTGCACTAGCTGACATCCTTGGTTATAGAAATACATTTGAATACACACAGAAAAATACAATTAATCACATAGCATCTTTAACACAGTGTATCTTTTCTGTAAAATTCACTTAAAAAGTAAGGATTTGAGACAGGAAGAATTAATGACATATGCGTAAGTGCCAATGACACACTGAGAAACTGCTTTTTTCATTCTACACTATGGGCAATAGCCATGCTCAGTTTTCTTGAAGTACTTCCCTCTTACCTACCTAAGGTACTGCTGCCTTCTTTTACCACATCGGCTTTGGACATCTATAATACACTGTTATTTTCTTAAATTTCATGTAGATGTTATAAATGTGGAAAGAAAAGCCAGCACAGATCCAGTTGAATAAAAATACTCCAGAGTGCTTTCTGAAGTTAGTGGTGCTCYCTTCCATAGGAATTCATGAAGTGTTTTAAATTTTCTTATATGTTAAAGGTTAAAACGTTAGATTGGAATCTCTTACAACCATTAAGCAATCCTGCATGTATCAGCTAATTGGGAAGGCCATACATAAACCAGGCTATAATTATACATCACAGCTCTCAAGAAACCTTGCGCTTTGACATTGATTTATATCCCTTTCACCTGCAAAGGATTAAAAATCAAAAACCAAACAACCTCTTCAATATCTTCAATTTCTACTATATTCACAAACTAATAACATCAATTAGGACCTCTTGGTTAAACAGAATCTGCTTGGCCATAATATGGTCCTTAGTCTCAACAGTCAGATACAATTGTGAAAAATGCCTGTATTATAATTTTTGGTGGTGTCAACTAGTTTACGTTTGGTGATGAGGACATCACCCTCCCATCAAACATATAACAAGAGAATAGAAGAGTGTAGGGATAACTTTTGTAAAAATAACCATTTAATTAAATAGACGGAGGATTTTAAAGTGTTTAAAAATCTTGGGAGCATATATCTTCTTTATGATATCTGAAGTCATACCAAGTGAACTTGCTGTATGWGTGTAGAGTAGTTTCTCAAATTTTCAATTAAATTTCAGTTCAATTAAAGTTGGTTTTATTTGTACAGTACAGCATCAAAAAATTGGGAATTCTGTTTGATGCTAACCAAACAACTTTCTTAGAAAAATAGTACTTCAGTTGGGCAATGAGAAAGGTAATTTGTGAACAAACAAAAGGAAAAAGATCTTCAAAGAGGTCAGCACAATTCATAGTGCAACATACTTTTGTTTTAAATCAATACATAATTCTATAGGTATTTTAACAACAGGAAGTACTTTTTACTTTYTCAAAATATCAAAATGTCATAGATGTTAAGATTGCATGAATGACAAAACAGGTCTTTTTTCCACATACACATTGTCAAGGAAAGAATTTGAGATTTTTCCTCCTGTCCAAAGTATAATATCTGTATTTGTTGATTTAAGAAATCTATAACTCTGAAAAAATCTATAAATAAAACAGGAGGATGTGAGTCCCTTTTCTAGTCAACTTCAACTATTTTTGGTAGGTGCTCTTAAATGCCAGGCATCTGAATTTGGTTTATTGTATTTTCAACAGCTGGTCTTCCTAGAAGTTCTGAATGGATTCATTCATTGTAAAAAAATAGTCTCTAAAAATTAAAATTTAAATTCTACTGCATTGTCTCCTGTCTTCAGTAATTTTCTACCATGGTAAAGACTTGTGATACAATCTCCTTTTTTGTTTGGAAATGTTAATTTGTTAAAACTAAGCTTTCTCAGAGAATTYTATAGTACCTTTAGAAAAGAAGGGGAATCTGGGAAATTTCTGAGCAGAGCAAACAAAATCCCAAAGAACTCAACTCTCTGATTATAAGAGTGTTTATTCAGAATATGAAAAATCAACTTCATGTTAYTATTTTTTTCTGGTTACTATGAGGGACTTGAAGTACTCATAAGTGCTCATGCTTGTGCAGCTACTCAGACTATTATACTTTCTCAGTTCCCTGGCAAAGTGCCTTCTATCAACCTAATTCCACTACCTATTTTTTAGTCAGTATATTTCTATCTTTTCAGCTTAGGCTTTCACATTTGAATATGTACAAGGTATATTTGATACGTGATACAGAAAGATTCCTCTGTTTCAAAAAAATTACTGATTTTTTTTTGTCTGTATGCAATTCTAGCTCCTAGTTATTCATTAGATCATGCTATATTTCCCCATAAGACACTGAGGTCATCAATATTTACTCTTTCAAATCCTTCCTGACAAGAAGTATGTTCCTCTGGGTTAATGTAGCTTAAAATGTCCGTGACAGAGCATCTGCATGAGACTGAGAGATAAATTGTTCTTGCTCAGTAAATAACCCTTGGGACTGCATTTTGTAATGATGCAAACAATTAGCTAATTGCATGAAGAGCTTTTATTCTCCTGTAGAAGAGAAATGAGCAGAAATGACTAGCTCTATGAAAGGAGTCTAATTCTTCTTTGTACAATCACRAGATGCAAAGCGACTCAAAGCCTATCTTTGGCTATAAAAGATCACATTTCAAATACRGCACAGTGAATCTGACACATAAAAGTGATGCATACATAATCATTAAACTAACTAGTCTGAACCAGATTCTAAACATGCTAAATGTTAATTACAAGATAGGGAAGGGAATTGAAGGGAAACTAAAAATGATAGAGGATCGAATATCAGTAACTGAAGTTTCCTCAATCTATATCCCTTTTCCTTTTCCTACTGTGTTTTCTCCAGCATCAATTTCAAATAAATCAATTCTGTGTACTCTGCAGTGTTACAGAAAATCATTCTTCCTGTAATGTCCTTTTTAGATACTATAAAAATTTAAGTGCAAATTTTTAAAAATAAGTTGGAACTTGAAATAGAGACAAGAAATAGAAACAAGAGCTTAATTTGATTCAATAAAAGTCAGCTTACTTCCTTGAAAAATAAATAAGAAAAAGAAAAGAATAATGTATGTATATATACAGGCAGTAACCTAAAGCAAACAACGAATGGCAGTGAGCTACGTAAATGTATTATGACCTGTGACAGTCATAAAATTAGTCTAGACGGGAGGCAATAAACCACCAGATATTTTATGCTATAGAATCTAATAGGAGCAGGCCTTAAAATCTCCAAAGAAATGAAACTTCTGTAAAAAGGGGAAAATATTTCTTCTTTTTTTTTTTTTGTTTTTTTTTTTTGTTTTGTTTTGTTTTGTTTTGTTTTGTTTTGTTTTCTTGGGTGGCTTTAAATAAAATTCACGCAGGAAGCCTTTCTTGGAAAATATCCAGATTCTGTTAGCTTCCACAAGCCTTGTGAGACATATTATGTTCTAAGTGTCAATCTTATAACATCTTTCCCTGAGAAATCTAGTCCCTGAGAGCACTATGTGGCTTATGAGGGTATCAGAAAGTAAATGTAAAGGTATTATAGAGCATTACCAATTGTAAGGAGTGCTATAAAAGTGATTACTTTGTAGATCAGAACGAGCTAAATTTCTATCTATCTTTCTTACTTTCCTAGCCCTCTAATTTGAAAGATATGTTTCAGTCACTCTTTGCCAAAGCAAATTTTGCAGCAGCCACAGGAGAGAGAAGAGTGTTAGAGCATTTATTACAGTCTGCCCAAGAAATAACAGGGTTAATAATGTTTGATAAGCCTATGCAATGTAAAGAGTGAAAAGAAMTAATGTATTTTTAAAGGGATTGTCAGTCCCATTTGAGTGAGGCACAACTGGCACCCAGAGAACTCTGTCAGTAAGCAATGTCATTAATAATGATTCATGGAAATGGATATTCACAACAGCTGTGTCCTCACCTTTAAGTACTTCATACAATATTTAGAAGGTACTGGGAGATATTGCAGCAGGGAAGCAACTAAATTACTAGAAGGTAGAGCTGGTTTAAATTGTTTAATGTGCCTCCTCAAAACTAGTGTAGAGATTTTTCAGAGTGAATTTCTCTTCCTCTCTGCACTAAACCTACTGCAAGCAAATTAAGCAACATGCTAATCATCTTGTCAGTGAGATCTTGTGATGTTGTGAGGTGTTGGCATCAGTGCTAAGATATATCATGAGTTTTTATATAAGCTGGCTGCTAACAATCATTCTTGCTCCATTAACTTAGGAAAGGAAACATATGAAGCAGTTTCATAAGAGTATCTTGAATTTTAAATTTCTGAAGTACCGTTCTTGATGCACCTTTCTTAATCTGAGCTGCTGTAATTCAAAACCATGAATTCATTGTTTTAATACAGTAAGGGATATTTCATTATCAGACTCCAAGAAAAACCTAACCACAATATAATTCCGCTTCAAAATAGTAGGACAAATGATTAGTAATACGTTCCTCTTCTATAGCTCTATAGCTGTTTTCATCTTTAAAAAATTAGCTCTGAAAGCACCTGTTAAAACTGTTTTAAGTGTTATCAACATTGCCTAGATTGCAATGTTCAAAAGAATACTGATTTTCATAGGAGTGAGTCAACATAAAAGTGGCTCCATACATAAGTTAAACCAATTATGGAACCCTTCACAGCCTAATTTCCAGTACAACTGCACTTCATTCTCAAAGCTGACTCATGGATGACCTGTGAGCAACGGCAAAGGGGAAAAATTATGAGTCTCTGTAAGAATTTATATGTAAGAATTTCTGCAGTAGTCCAGGACTGCCTCCAAGCCAAGAGTCGATTCCAGATACTGAACTAGTATATGCCTCACAAGGCATCCTGGCACACTGAAACTGCTTCAGGTCATAGCCTCTGCACTTTCACAAATTGTGTGCTACTTCATCTATTCCTCAAAACAGTAAAGCTGCCTAATTTTTGTATGATTGGTCTTACATAAATTGTGTGCAGCATTATTAATGGTGTGCAGCATTACATTAATGGTGTGTAGCAGCAACAGTGTGCCTGGTCAGAGGACAGATTCTTGCTCCCTAGTGTAGGCATAATTAACAAACCAAACCAGAGCCAAAAGCTGTGTCACCCTTGCAGTGAAGATTGGAGTCTCATATATGGATCGGGATAATTAAAGAGGTAACCCTACTCACCTCTAACCCTGACTTCATGCCTTTAAGAAACAGCCTGCAACAGTAGCTCARGCACTTGTTCTCTCATTGCTGGCTAACATCAAGGATAATTCCACYCTTCCTAGCATCTATTTACATAAGAACTAGGGATGAGAGCACCTAATCACAGCATGCTGTTTAACAGGTGGTGCCTCATATACGCACATATCTGATGATGCCACTTATTAGTTCAATAACTGTTATTTATGCCTTCTTGAACACTCATTGCCTTCTCACCTCATTCTTWCAATTAATAAAAAATAGACATACCATCTTGCCTTATGCTGATAAAAGAAGMATAAAGGCAGATCATCCACAAGTGAACAAAAGAAATAATTCTCTGGGAAATCATTTTATTCTAATGTTTAGTGAAGCATTGTTTGAAAACCAAAGTGGGAACTTCGACAGGACTTACATGACTAACTACTCTTTAGGCTTGTCACCATTTACCTCTACAAAACTAGTTTCTGCACAATTAAGCAAGATATCTTCAAGAGGCAAAATATCCAAAGCAAAATAAGTAAAGGAAATTCAAAACTTGCTGGCAATAAGCATTAATATTTCTTTCTGAATTTTCATCACTAGGATGACAGGYGATACTATCTTAAACTTTTCCTAATCTGACTTTAAAATGGTCCAGTTATTAAAGTATGTACATTTTCTTTCTACCTTYTAACTAATTATTCACGAGATGTGTTTTCCCTTTATAATTCTATCAGAATGGGATGTGTACACTCTTGGGGACAAAGAAATAATTCTAAATAAGATGGCTGATTATTCTTCTATGTTCTGTACATAACTAAATTGACCATAACTAATTTCATTTTCACATGGTTGGCAAGAGGGTATTTTGAACCAATACGTTAAATGTTCCACTTTATAAATTGGAAACATGCCTAGCGTAGTTGATTGCGCCAGCTGGCTGATCTTCAGCATAGGGCATGTGTTCACTCTCTGTCTCATGGTATTGAATTAGCCAACTGTCTGTTTTCCCCTTTTGAGGCAAAACTAATAAGAAGGGTGATTAAAGAAACGAATCTCCTCAAAAGCAAGTAGAAATCTCATGCCAAAGGCAAATTTCTGCACTCGGTGCCCTATCGGCTATCATTCCAATTAAAATTTGAATTCTGAAGAAATATTCAAAGTTTAGGGGACCCAATGCACTTGTCTTTTATTCTTGCAAGAGATAATTTGAATCTCAATGTATGTCACAAACAAAAACAAGTCTCAGAATCTGAATCCTCAACTATTCATCTATATATACCACTGTCTAAAAGTAACACTCGTGACTGTTCTGAAATCAATAAGCCAGCTCAGATGTAGCTGCATCAACAGAATTATATATAGAAGTTTATATGGCTTCAAGTGTAAATCAGAGGTTTTTAATTCCTAGCCTTTCCTGGACACTAAGCTGACTCTGGTAAGAGAAGAAAAATCAGAAGCTTACAAAAATAATGTTGGATAATGTGCTTGCTGAGAGTTCTACCTTTGGATTAGCTTTTCTGCTTTTGAGAAGGAACATGTGTGGTAAGGTCATTTTTCTACAGCCAAGGCAGTTTGAGATAAGACAATGTTTTAGAAACTACTTTGTTGTTTAAAAATCATGAATCTTTGTCCTTGCAGCAAAGTCTAACAGCTTCCTGGGCTGCCTTAGCAAGAGCATTGCCAGGAGGCTGAGCGARGTGATTCTCCCTCCCAAATCACCCCAAGTGAGCTCACATCTGAAGTGCTGTGTCCAGTGCTGGGCTTTCTAATACAAGAGGGACATGGACCTGCTGGAATGAGTCCTGTGAAGTGCCAAAGAAGATTAAGAGATTTAAGCATCTCTTAAGGATGAGGGGAGGCTGAGAGCACTGAGACTGTTTAGCCTGGAAAAGCAAAGGCTCAAGGAGGGATCTTACCAATGAGTATAAATACCTCAAGAGAGAGTGGAAAAATAGAGCCAGACATTTTTCAGTGGTGCCAAGCAACAGGACAAGAGGCAATGGACACCAACTGAAATATGGGAAATTCAGCCTGAATATAAGAAAACCTCTTTTTTTTTCTATGAGGATGGTTGAACACTGGAATAGGTTGCCCAAAGAGCTTGTGGCGTCTCCATCCTTGGAGATATTCCATACCCAATAGGACATGGCCCTGAGCAACCTGCTCTGACTGACCCTGCTTGAGCAGGGGGTTGAACTGGGCGATCCCCAGAACTCACTTCCAAACACAACCATTCTTTGATTCCGTGATACCATGATATTGTGTATCTTTGGTGTCTTTGGTAGGGAGAAAGGGAAAGCTACCAATTTTAATTAGAATTTTCTTTTTGTTACTTTTTTTTCAGTCTCAGAGAGTGCCAATAGCTGAGACCTGAGCTGCCTAAGGCAAGGCTTGTGTCTGCAATACAGGAGACTATAGCACCTCATCTTCAGGTAGATTTTATCTGATTTTCTATGGACTATCTTTGGGGTTTACTTGCTGTATACCAAGGTTTGCAAATTGATTCTGTAGAATTTTAATGAAACAGAAAYTCAGTATTTACCTCTATAAATATTCAGGAACYACATTTTAGACYCTCAGTAGATGTTCTGTTAAGAGTTAAATTAACTATGAAATTCAAATACAAGTTGCAATGAGTTTCTTAATATTTTATTGGCCAAAATTACATAAATGCCTTAAAAGTGAGTATTCTTTATATGACATTGTTTATAGCTTTTAGTATACAAAGTGTATGTGGAAGGACTGGCCTATGAAAGACAGRCTAATGCAATTCACCTTGGGATTGTTTTGTATCCTAATAAAAATCACTCCTAGTTGTTTTTTCTCTGTATCAAAGTTTTCACGCTGGCCAAAAGTGGTTCTTATGCCTATTCACAAATGGCAAAAGACTTATCTTCACTTTGGTTTTCAAACAATACTTCACTAAACATTAGAATAAAATGATTTCCCAGAGAATTATTTCTTTTGTTTACTTGTGGATGATCTGCCTTTATGGTTCTTTTATCAGCATAAGGCAAGATGGTATGTCTATTTTTTATTAATTGTAATTCAAGTGACCATTTGAATTTGCATAATTTTACAAAATAATAMATAATTAAATTTATTTTAATTTATAGTTAAAACAAAAGCCAGAACTTTAATGTGCTAGGCAAAAAGACAGTCCTAAGTCTATTGAGCTAAGTATCAGATGAGAGATAACAAACAATTATATCAAAAAGGCAAGAAAAAGTATAGTAATAGTAGGGTCATTAGTATTAGGGTAATGATTCAGGGTCACAATCTACTCCATCAAGTGCTCCATTAATGCAGAATTGAAGGTAAAGAGACATTTCTAGAGGGTTTGGATGAATTCTCTTCTGTTCATCTGGTGATTCATATTTACTGTTACTTTGGGTGACCAAGGTGCGGATTTAACTTTGAACAAGAACTACAAAATACACATTTTGTATGACTGAAATAGATACAGTCAAGTATATTTTAATTAATCTTTTGCTTATGCATTATGAGTAATAGGGATAAACAATTTTAACAGAGCAAAATAGTGCTTAACAAAGGCATCCTTGTGCATGTACCTTTATCATCACAAAAAATAAATTACTATTACCAATGTCACTGTGAAATAATAAACCTGAAGTACTGCATTTAAGTCAAACTTGCTAACTATCCTTGAAATGAATTGCCAAATATGGAGAAACAGTCTAACATGCATCTTTGCACTGTACACTTTCTACATATGTACATGGAAAACTTCTCAGGTCATCCACAAACAAGTACAGTGCAAACTACTCTCATTCAGAAAGAGCATATTGTTCTGCATCAAAGTTTCCATTTCCTCATCAGTTGAGACAGAGTGAACATGATGAATAGAGGTTTCATTATTTATCTATTTATTTGTTATTTCTAGATAACAAGAACCAATTTCTTCCTTCAAGTCTGTATAACTTCATTGATGTTAAAGGGGTTACATGAGTTAAGCAGAAGAAAATATGGTTCTTACTTTTAAATGCTCAAGTAATGGAGCCAAATCTCCTTTCAGAAGCAATAAAAAACAAAAGTGTTTCTAAGACTTTGTCATTTAAATCTATTGTATGATCTGTAATTATGTATTTGCGTAGCCCAATCCATTACTGCTTCTGGATTGCTCTGGGATTTCTCTTTCYAACTGAAAAAAGACATAGGTAAAATTTGACTGGACATAAACTTAATAAGCTGTTTAGACAAAAATGTCACTATTATTCTTTTTTGTCAGCTATGATCTCTGAGATGTTCCAGTTTCAGATTTTAGGGGGATAGAGAGGGTATGCTTTTGTTGCTACATCAAAGCTTTATATATTGAAAATAAGTCTTACAAGCCTTAAAAATCATAACTTTTCTAGACTCGCAATTCAATAAAACAAGTTAACATCTTTAATTTTAAGCATAAAGGATATAATCCTATTAAAATGATGCAACGTGTGATTTAGGTAGAATATGTATATATCTGTGTATACAGTTGGTTTACTGAAAAGGGATTTGTGTTCCTGATCCTATTACTCCTAGGGGGGTGCCTAGATGCCTTTCAGCTGGCTTGAAAAGACCTGAATCACATCCAGCTCCCAGTTTGCAGGACAAAGTATTAAATTTTCGGCAGTAGTCCTTGTCACCATGAGCATCTGACAGAAGGAGTTTAAACAGGGAAAAGAAAGTGCGGGAGARGTCAGCCACCTTTTGTTCAAGCAGGTGGCTTATCAGAGGCAGGAGTAAGAGAGGAGGGATACTGAGTGAGTCACCAGAGTTTTTCTCATTCTGAAAGATGAGATCAGATGAGGTGTCAGTTTTGCTCACTGGGGCAGCCAAGTGGCCACTGTGTTTGAAGTGAAATGGCACATGGTTATTTTTATCAGGTAGTRGACTGGATAACACAAGACCGTGCATGCCTGCAGAACAGAACTGGACAACCCTGATACGCAAACAGGACTGGGGAAGAATTCTTGCTCTGACTACTTAGCAGATGAGGAATTGAAGGATCACGGAGGAAGAAAGCACAACCTTCTTGAGGAAATAGGGATGAGACTTTGGCTAAAACAGGGTACTGACAGCAAGGAAGCTTTCGACTCGKATTGGGATCTTGTAGACAAACGCATCAATCTGCCCATAGCTGGACTGACCTGGCTGCTGTGCGGTGTGAGCATTCTGCATCAGGGAAGAAAGACATGACTCAAGAACACAAGCAATGCAGACCTCAAGCAGCCTGCCAAGCTGCAGTGTTCCCTTCAGCTTGATGGGGTGTGAACATGTTTAGAAAGTCTTAAGAAGTTTCAAAAAACAGGAAAAGCTGTTACAAGCCATAGTGCAATCACGGTTTGAAATTATAACCTTTTTAAGATTTAAAGATGAAGTGTCTCCTGGTAGAGTGGTCAGTCACTCAGTGGTCAAAGAATGATTAATCCACAATTTGCAAATATTTCCATAATTTTAATGCTAAAAAATATTAAATCTATTTTTATAGTGTTTTGGTAAATGGTAATATTAAGCCATCATTTATCTCTGTGTGGCAACTATCCAGTCATGGATGTAGGACTTGATTCAAAAATCGCAYTATTAAGATTACCTTCTTTGTTTGCTTGTTTGCTTTTCATGCATGTACATACTGCTCATTTTAACCTGCTAGATTTCAAGCTAAACATCAGCTTGAAAACCTAGCAAGATGAGTTCCATCTTTCATAAGAAAAAAAAAAAGGTAATAAAATCCTAATATTGAAACCAAATTAACATCAAAAAAAAAGTATTGCTGACATAATTCTAAAATTTAAGCATTTGAATGTATGTAAAGAATAATAACATTGGATAGAGTCATTATTTAGTACATGAATAGAAACTACTATCAAAAAATGATATTAAGACAGTAAAAGATAAGATGGTTGTCTTTCACATAAAATATACTTTTTTGAGGCATTAAAATGGGATTTGCTATTCTGGCATTTATATGCAACAAGAATTATGAATGCAGTTATATGTATCAATACAATAAAGATTTTTTTCAACTCAGGATCTATAATTAAATAATATGAAATAATTACAGGATTAGTAGCATTTATTATTCAGCAAGGTTTAAACAAAAAAAAATTGTCTGAGGGAGAGTGAAGAGAAGGGTGGGGAAATGAGAAAAGAACATCAGTTCTTCTGTATGCTGTATTGATGGTCAAAAATAGGAATCTCAGGATATCTTCAGGAAAGAAAAAGTAACAAATTGTACTGAAAAATAAATAGTATGCACAGCTTTTAAATAGGTTTGTTACCAGTTAAAATYTAGAAACGGAGAATATTTAAGTTAAAAATATTAAAAAGTCGATAAAATAGTCTTCAAACAGTAGAAGCTCTATTACTTGAAGAGCTTATGAAAGGAAGTACATCTTAATTACAAGAATTACAATTTTAAAGGCTTATATTTTTAAAGATTGAAGAATATAAGTAACAATAATTGCAACAGTAGATTCCCTTCACTTAGAGACATTAATCAAAACAGTTTCTTCTTATAACATATACTAGAGATCAAACGTAAGATAAAATCTTAATAAAARTATGTCCTATGACCTATGTTATCTAAAGATGAGATMGAATATGATAATATTCCATCAGAATTAATATTTATGAGAAAAATAGTTTTTCTTTTTTGCTCAAGTGAAAATTTTCTTTCTGKCCTTATAAGTCTTTCCTGGAAAAAATTCTCTTTGAAGTCTCCTTTAATATTACTCCCACTGCTTAGGAGAGATGAAAAGACATGATGAAGAGAACAAATAATAATTTTGATGTTAACACTTCTGCATTAGTTCTTTAATGGGCCTTTTTTGAATGAGTCAAACTCAACTCACATTCCATTTTGACAAAAAACTACCTTGATAGACTACACCTCACTTTTCTATATCCAGTTGCCATGCAAAAAGATCCCAGGATGCAAGTTCARCTGGTGGAGTTTAGACTGCTTATAGCAAGTCTCATCTATTGCAGAAGACATTTCTACAACGTGTAACATTTGGTACAATCTTTACGTCAGTGTATATCTTACAGGCTTTTGCATATGCCAGCATATGCCAGCAGACTTCTAGTATGCAAAATGCAACATTTAATAACCCTTTGCAAGAATTATGAACATGTTTTTGGTTTTATGTTACCATCTTACACTTCCAGTCACTTTTCTTTAGTGCTTTTTGCCAGAACATGCTGTCATCACAGCTCTGTTGTGCCTAACTTCTTTTGTTTCAGAGGCTTTTGCTGGTTTTGCATTGACTGCTTTTTTTGTTCATGCCAGACAGCCTGTAATGCTGTATCTACCCCTTCTGTTGGTCTATCTCCTTCTCCAGTCATAACAGACTATGAAGAAAGATATTGAATGCTACACTAGCTGCATGTATAGATTCAGGCTTCACACTGGGCCTGGCCAACATCCTCTTCCCAGATACCTGACTCAGCCTGAAAGGAGTCTGAGCACTGCCCTGGCTCACAGCAAATGAGAATTACTCGTTCCAAATGCAGCAACTGTTGTGAGTCAACCTCAGGCCAGCAGGATGCCTCAACTAAGCTCTGAACACCTGCAAGGGCTTCCTGGAGCATGCATTTGTCTGCCAGTGGGATATCAAAGACCAAAATGAGCTGACTATGGAGAGAGAACAACATGGGAACACTGCTATAGGGCATGGGACAATCTCAAGTCTATGACTTTTATGAAAGAAAGGGGGATCCCCTGGGATACCATATGACTGGGACTGAGATGATGGTCTGGAATAAACAAAAGATGAGAGGTTCGGGATTGCTACTTGTGAGTGCTACTTCATCTGAGCAAGGCCATTTAAGGCCAATAAACTATTTTTGCCAGCTCTTTGTGTGAATGCTGCGAAGATGAGAAAGAAAAAGGGTTTGTCTGGATGGAGTGTGAGACATCCTTTCTGGAAGTGGCAGAACTTCATTTGCCTCGTACTGGAAGAAGGTTGGAAGGACCTTAAGAATGTGTGAAACCCTATAGGGACATCTGGCAGAGCTACTCTTCATCAGAAGTCTCRCTTTCTGGAGCGTGTTTGCCACAGCCACGTGTTGCACTCTTGTCAGGCATTGCTTATGCAATTCTGCATGACGTGGCAGGGAGACTGTGTGGGAGTACACACTGGCCACCGYTGCCTCATCCGCTGTAGCTGCCACTGGATGTAGATGCTGCCTCCATGGTACATATTTCCTGTTTAAAACGACCCACTATCACACAGTATTTGTTCTCTTCCTCTCTCTCTTTTTGACATTTCTAAGAGCTAGCTTCTAAATTCAGCTGGGGTATTTTATGATATTATGTTTATCAGATATTAGAAACTAATAATAATTTTTAAATGAAAGATCTCACAACAAAGTTTGTTCTAGTAGCTGTGGAATTTCAAATTTCTCTTACAAAAGTGTATTTAAAAAAATACAACTAGCATAAGAAAAATATTTTCCAAGATAAATTATAAGCACATTAGGAAAATAGCTTCCAGAGACTTCTGCTTTGGAAAGCGCTTATACCCTTGGCTAAATTTTAACCAGACAGCTAGGTTTAAACTTAGTTGCAGAGCTAAAAGTGATCTAAACATCTTTTAATTGTGCTTTCTTTTTACATCCCATATCTTATTATTTCACTATCAGTTACATAATATGACATGTCTCTATAAGCAAGATTTGTCAACTAGTAAGAAACTTAGAATTACTCATTTAATTAAAGGCAGAAACTCTCACATTCTTTTCCTAGAAAAGCTAATTTTGCCCAAAATATATTTCTGAGAGTTGACCTTGAATTAACTGGACCCAAAATCAGTCTGAATGAAAAAGTTATTATTACATTGTGTTACTTGCTTACCCAGCCTATTGCTATTTTTCTTTTTTCCTTATGAGGTGCTCTTTTTTTTTTCCCCTCCTCCCTTTGTGAAGAGGGAGGAAGTGACAATTATATTTTGAATTGCTGAGAGCTATTTTCTTGTTTCCTTAAAATTTCAGCAGTGGTGTCTACTTGTAAGGGCAGCACTCATCATCTATTGACAGACAATGTCAGCCAAGAAACCACTCATCATTACACAAGGTACTCAGCCTCTTTAAGGTAAATCTCTTTTCGGCTCTTTTCCTGGAATAGGGAGTGCTAAGTAGAGGAGAATAGAAGAAAAAGAAAAAGTGAATATCAGTCTCACAGCTGTAAGGATAGTTCCTAGAATCAACCCTCTTGAATTTTACCAGTTTTGGGAGAACAGAATGATATGTCATTCCTCTTTTTTAAAAGGTAATAGCAACGGTATTAAGGAACAACAGAAAATCTAAAGGACTCTACCAAATTAAAAATATATATATAGTAAAATAAAATAAAACCGGGTTTCTTTCATGCTTATTGATTTCCTCTATTAAATCAAGACTGGGCTTGACATCTAGTGCTTTAAATATTTCTTTGGGCAAAAGCRGATTGGCTCTAGAATGTTGCTTTTAATCAATTAAATTTGTTTCTAATAGGTTGGAAAAATGTCATTGTGTTCTGTAGTAAGCTAGCTAATATTCAAATGCACCTAAAATGTAGATATTTGAGGACAGATTTATATTTAGATTGCTTTTCAGAACTTTTTTAAAACTATAAGTGAATATTTTACATAAAAAACCTTTGAATAATTCAAGTAAATAGAAAAATTTATTAAATAAGTAATCATTTTGTCARTTCTTTTTGTAGCATAATGTAAAGACCATATAAATCTGAGGAATGGTTTTTGCACTGAGGTTAAATGTTTTTGAAATAGATTTTAGTAGAGCTACATGGAAAAAATTCTAGATATCAGTCTTTGTTTGATTTTTCACTTTTTATCTTTTTCAAATTTTAACTTTATCATGAAAGTTCAATTGTTTTCTACCTAAGTACTACTCTTCCTTTAAGCAAAAGTGGTTTTTATGTCACTCTAGGGAAAGAACAGGGAAGACAGTAGGAAATAACTAAATATTTTCAAATAAGCTGCATCTTGATAGTTTTAAAGTACATCTTAAAAGTTTTAAAACTTTTAGACACTTTGTCTAAATATGCTGTCTGCTACTATGGGATTTTTCTTGGCTAATTTTAATATATGAACATAAAAACTTGAAGAGAACTCTGGTAAAATCAGGATTATGAGGGACCTAAAAGTAATTAAAATATTTTGATAGCTCAATACCTAATTTGAGCAATGCACTTATGATCTTGACCCAAAACTTCTTGCTATAGGCATTTTTCTGTTTTTTCTGTTGACTTAAATCAACATTGTATCAGGTATATGATAAAATCATGATTAGCTGTTGAAAAAGTTAAAACTATTGGACAAAACAAAATGCCAAATGCAGCAAATTCCATATACATAGCAATAATTTTAAACACCTGTGTAGTCTCTCTGATTTCAGAAGAGTTAATCCTTTACATGCTAGTCTCCATTCATGAGCCTTTCTGAAATCTAGGCCAACATTTACCTTGAAGTGTGGAAGTGATATTGCTACTTAAGTATTTAGTCCAGAGATAACTGGTGGCTAAGGCAAGGTAGGAATTTGCAATGGGTGATGCATTTATTTCTATACATCCTATATATCTGCACATAGCTATATGCTATGACTGCACACTCAAAACAGATTCCCATCTTTACTGACCCACTAAAGGTGAATGGGTTATCTGTACTCTGTGAGGAAACAAAGAAATGAGTTTGTGCAAAACAAGTCATCTAGAACTGGACTAGTCGAAAATTTGGGACAAATTGCTTTTTAAAGACCTTGGAAACAAATGGGCTGCTGATATTGTGAGCATTTTTAAAAAGCTTTTACTTTTAAAAACGTTTTACTACAGCTGAACATAAGATGCAGAGACAAGATGTATTGTCATGCTGGGTCTACAGTTTTAGTGAAGTGCCCTCTATTTTAAACTTAACTTGATCAGGGATTTTATAGCAGCAATTCAGCTAACCAACAGATGATTGCTTTCATAGAAAAGATTATCAACATTACTGTGATGTCTTGGGATATTATATTTCCCTTCTAGAAATTCCCTATAGGAGTTAAGCTRAATTTGGAGAAGCTATGCAGACAAGGAAGGATACTCCTGTCCMAAAGTTCAAGCCTTCAGCAGAAGTATCTCCCCCATAAAATGCCAGTAAGAAATATAATACTGAAATGTAATATTAAAATAATGAAACAATTGTTTTAGATTTCTCAGGAATTGTATTCTCTCAGAACTGAATTTTCTAGGCACATAGACTTTCTTGGCTTAGTTCTTTCTTCAACTGAGCCATCTATTTTTGACTAAAGCCATAATAACCAAGCTTTCCTGAAACAAAACCTTCTAAAAAACATTCATTAGGTAGTGATATTTCTGTMTAATATAGTAGTCTAAAAGTCAGCATTTTAGGTCAATGTAAAATCCTATTGCAATCCTAAGCAAAAAGATGACACAATGCTCCTGCATTCCCAGCTTTTGTCATATTCAAAACTATCAATAATCAAATTAATTTTTTTTGGTGCATGACACTGTTCCTAGTTTCAGCATTTTAAGTCATTAATTCAAATTGTTTTATGCAAACTTTAAAGTATTGTTCTGTAATTTCTCCTTTTAGGAATTTTATTTCAATCCATATATTTAAGTGKAAAACTTACTGTGGCAAAAGCTCTGGAATTTAAGTTAAAAGGGAGATATAAAGTTGAAATTCAAACCTGTCCTATAGTAATAATTGTGGTCTAGCTCAGCATCAAGGCTGGGCCTGTGTACACACCCAGTGCACTTGAGTCATTAATTCCCTGAGTGACGCAGGAGCTCCCTGGGTGGTGTTTGCATAGGTAAGATAGTGGACTAACTTGAGACAAGGTGACTGACTAAATTCTCAGCCACCTTCACAAGAAAATATTTGACTAATTGCTACATGAGCTCTCCAGGTAAGAATTTTGGAAAGGTCTAGAGATCGCCCCAGGCAGCTTCTGCTGGACAGAGACCAATTTGTATGTTTGAATGTTCCAGTAAACATCCTGGGTAGAGAATCTGGCTGTCCTGGAGAACCTCAGGCGGTTCTGCAGAATTGACCGAATTGTACATAATTATAAATAGTCAGTAGAAACTGTTACTGTAGATGCAGAAAACATCATGTAAGACAGTTAGGAGCTATTCTATACATAGATTAAGATCATCAATTGTCATGAATTATGGATGTTGCTGAAGTGGTCACATAGGACCATGGTCAGGTGGAATATATATGAACTGAGCAGAAGAGGAGACTGGGGAGTCTCTTCTGATCCAGCTACAAGGACCCTTGCTACGAGGACTTCCATTACCATCCAGTCAGGAATCAGCTGTTCTGTCTGAGAGATTTAATGCGCTGTGTAACATTCAGGGGGAAAGGATAGTGTAGAGGTAATCACATCTGCTTTACACACTGAAGGTCCTGGGCTCAAGTCCCAGTAGAACTAGCACCAGAAAATCTTTGGGAGGTTGGACTAGATGACCTTCAGAGGTTCCCTCCAACCTCACTGATTCTGTGATTATCCAATGGAAATATTCCAAAAAAATAGAAAGTTCTTTAAAACTCTATGAGTGTCTGTGCAACAGCATGGAGTCCTAATTAGGAAGAGCTGAAGTTAAATCTTACTTCTGTTTCTTTTTAAAAAGTGATTTGAAAAATATTTGGATAAAATTGTACATAACTGAAAAAGAAACAACTCAGCCCTAAATATGCTGTCCAGAGTTGATTCTTCTGTCTAGAAAACAATCTTTCTTTGTGATTAAATGCATTTTCTGATCATAAGAGGCCTTCACAATTTGCTGTCTTGATTTTATTCTGAAAAATCCTTAACCATATACATAGAATAAAGCTAATTCCTCTAGCAGATATTATGATATATTTATGTGGAAGGAAATGTTGCAGCAAATCATTTCATATTCCCTAATTAACACACAGGTGACTTCAGTTAAACATCAGTCAAAGCATTGCTACATGCAATATTCTAGATGTAGGACAAGTGAAGAGAGAGCAGGGTCTCTCATTTCAATGACCTTCTCAGCAGCTGGATATGCTTTCATCAGCGTGCTCATTAGTAACGTCTGACTGATTGACTAGGTTACCCCAAACACAGGAGCAAAAGCCAAACATGATTTGCATAAATCTTATTCATAAACCACCATTTGGTGTTCCTATGGGAAGTATCAGAACACAGTTTGGTTGCTTTTGTATTCACAAGTTGTTGCAAAGGAAAACAGCAGTGATAAGCTCTAATATTTTAGGGCTACAATTTATTTATATTTTGCCATGAATGAAAGCCATAACCATATAAGAAAAAAAAAAAACAGCTTCTGGACACTGTGTATAGGAAAATAAATTAGCCCATGAATAAAACAGACCCAACAATATTCTACTTCACCTAAAAAATTAGGTTAAGATATCTGCATTGCACTGGTCTGCAAAGATCAAATAACTTTTCTGGCTGGTTCAAAAGCTATAGAAGTTGGTAGTTTCCTTTAAGATCACAAGCTCATAAAATCACAAGGCCAGAGGGAGCTCAGGAAGTTATGTACAATCATTGTATAATCAAATTGTAAAACACAGATTATAAACTGATTTTCTCAGATTAAAACACTGAGTATAAATTCACTCCTGGGAGGTGAAGACTGAGAGTCTTGACTCGCTCCTTGTGTCCTTTTGCTCCGTAAGGGAACAAGCTGTAACGGGAGCACCGCATTACCACTCGCTCGCTCCTCCGTGCTGCCGGGGTATGGCATGAAGGAAAGAGGAGGAAACCAACAGTCTTTTTCCTTCCCTATCTCCTTTCTTTCTCAAAAGTATAAACGGACCAAAGGCATTTCATCTCCTTACATATCCTCCTTTAGCTCCTTTGTCAGTGCTRTTATTGGGAAACAAGAGAGAATATACGTTTTCACTGTCTGCGACTGTAAAGTCAGTATTCACACTTGGACGAAGCTGCCCACTGCGAATTAAACACCATCCACCTTTTGTGTGCTCTGCTACCAGTTCAAGTCCTTTTGGTAACCACTTTAGGAGAGTGAAGGAAAGCAAATAATTTAAATAATATATTACCCTGGGAGAAAAATTTTAGTCCTATTTACAGTCACAAAAGTAATGCTTTTTGGTATACTTAAAAACAAGCAGGAACTACAACAGACACAAATATAATTTCAGATGTGTATAATATCAATTCAGTCTTATATTTACAGCTTCTAGAGAAATTCAGACACGTTTGCAGCCCCCGAGCCGTGCCAGTCCGTGCCCCCTGGCTCCCTCCGCCCAACCCGGGGCTACATTGCTGCCCCGCAACGYCGCATCAGCTCCGGCTCCAGCTCCAGCTCTGTCCCCAGCCCCGCCGTGGTGCCTGGTGCCCGGCGGCCCTGGGGCTGCGGCTGCCCCGGGACCCTGCACACTGGCGGCCAGAGAAGTGAGGAGCAAATCTCGGTATGTGCCCTGTCTGTGGCGGTACCTCGTTATTATATTACTAGGCAAAAAGAGAAAAATCTAAACTGATAATCCCAGAGTAAGGAATCGACCGAGGCGCTGAGTGCAACATTGAGGCACTAGTAAGTATGTACTCTATGTACTCTACCTTCAGTGGTATACTGCACTTCCCTTTTCAGCATACTGATAGGCTTAATGAAGAAAAGGCAAGGCTCTGCTTTCGGGGTCTTCTTGGTGTTTAATACAGGGCCCTTGAGCTTTGCAGTTGTCATGGAAAACTCAAGTACATAAAAACAAAGAAACTTGACGAAGTCCCTGAGGACATGATCTCTTACATTTGCTGCTTATGTAACTTCGCACTAATTACGTGGCAGCTGAGCTTGTCATTTGTAAGTGCTATATTAATGTTCGATAGCTACACTTTCAAGAATCTATTGGTATCTAATTAGCAGAGAAGCTGACTTTCTAAACCTAAAGTAGATGCTTATTGGAGACATCCACACTAAAGCTGTTTCAAATCTAAGAGCGCTTACTTAATATTAAATATGTGTATTGATATTTTACTGATTATAGTTATATTTTATATGTCAATTAAGGACTTAAGAGGGTAAATTAGCAAAGTGCATCAGTAAAAAGGGATTAACACATTTCTCTATCTATTCAATCCTACTTCTTTTCCAGTAAAGTTTTATCTTTATTTCCTGTATGTGCTTAAGCCTTAAAGCAATTTTTAATAGTGGTGTCTGAATGTTGTACAATATGTTACATAACTGCAGATTATCTTTGAAACACCGCTGTCTCATTCTCAATGGATACAAGATTTTTGTAGTCGAGCCTATGTTCCCCAACAGGTGCACACCACAAAGCAAAGCCTAAAATATGCGTACTACTATGCTTCTAATGTGTAATTAGTAAATGTGGTATAAAATTTAGCATTTCCTACCATATTGTTGTCACAAGAAGATTAGGAAAACACTGTGAAAACTACTAAGGATTTCATTATGGGTTCAAAATTGAGGGGCTACACTGTATTCATAAAACACATCTGCTTAGATAATTACTATTTTTCCGTTTTTACACCACTGTCAGACACAGGGGACATCTGCAGTACATAATAGTATATTTATGCATTTCTGGATGCTACATCAACTCAGGTTTTGAAAACATGGTCACATAAATTATCACGCTCAAGGATGAATTAGTATAATTTATATCAACATGTGCTGAACTCCATCTTCCTTTTTCCTATGTAAGTAGAGCACTTGAATGGTTTTCCTATATGTGTCATGACAATGTTGTGTTCTACAGAAGTAAACCACATCCCAGCCAAAATTGAATGAAAAAAGATATATTTCGGTTTCAATATAAATAAGATCTGTTTTTACTAAATACTTAGTAAAGTTTTATCTGGGGCCTTCACTTGTCAAGATATTAGAAAAAATGGAATGTATGACTTCCTCGGAAGAGTAAAAAGTAAACTATGAGAAACAAAAAAAAAATAGAAAAAAAAATTTCTATGTTTCTTACAGTCCAAATGGCAAGTTTTTATTGTAAGTCAAGTTTGGGGGAAGGAAAGGGAGGAGATTGCCCTATACCTAACTTGTCAAATGTTTGTATACCATGCAACATGTAGTCTTCTTGATAGACTGACCTAATGATAACTTCTGGTTACCCCAGCTGAGCACTGTTTGGCATTTTGAAGGAGCTGAGGAAGTTTATTTCAACTGACAAGGCAGTCCTTGTGAGTTCTGCATATATGATCTGGAGCCTTAGTGGTATAAGAGGTCTCCACAGGTGTTCTTTGTGCATTGCTTCTCCCAGCAGAGCCGAGACCTATGTGGAAGGAGAGTGGTGTCAAACTTCCCTGAGCACTGGGAGAGTGGATGTAGCAAATCAACACGCAGATTTGCATGTACATTCTATAGGACACGGAGGATGCTTTTGTACAAGAAAAGTCTCTGTTGTTTTTAGGAAGCAGTTTCACATGTGGACGCTAAACTACACCAGTATGAAGGCAGCACGGGGTCACCCTAATGTAATGCTGCAACACAGAGTCACTAGATGTGATGTCCTTTTGTCATCAGAGTTTGTTCTGCTTTGTATTGTCAAAGAACAGCAAAAGTTCATGTTGAGGAAGTCTCTCGTTTACAAGAAAGATAGTCCTCTTTCAAGAAAAGCTAACGTACTAAGAGACAGACGTGCAAAAAGGTTTGTCACAGCAGCAGCACCCTACCGTCTGGCTGGCAGAGCAGTAAAATAACTACGGGTAGTAGGATTCATTAATGGTTTTAAACACATCAGAATTGCGCAACAGTCAACTCTCCATTGACTGCTACTCTCTCAGCTATTGTAAAAGGGGATTAGGATGATGAAAGCACCTGAAAATCCAGGTTCTGTGATGTGCAATACACAGAAAACAACATGATTTTCAGCCAGTGTCTTTCAGAGAACCTGGCACTAAGCTGATTGCCAGTAAGCTCTACTTACTGAGACCGACTTCAGGCCATCCCCCTTTTCAACTTTTTCCGCATGCTCCCCAGAGTTCACAGTGATGTGAAAACCTAGTGGTTCACATTCAAGCCTTTGCTGTCTCTCTACTTCCATGAGGCTCCATGCCAAGAAAACTGTTGTGAATCCACAGCACTGGGAAGAGCGGTACAGTGACCAAGCAGCTCATGCCTGACGGGGCTAAAGTTGAATAAAAATGAATATGCTCTAAAAAATATGAGTGAACTCACTATGTGAATGCAGCCTGATATCCCTGAATTATTTTTCTTGGCATTCCAAGGCTAATTCACTGAACTAGCTCAAGTCTACAAGGAGTTTGTGAGCTTGGACAAAACAGCATAAGGATGCAGCTTAGAGAAGTGTGTAGAATATTTCAAGAACAAAAGAAAGTACATGCTTTCTGAATGCTCATATTAATTTTCACCTTACACAGGTAGATGGTAGCCTTTACTTATGAGATAAAGGAAAAGGAAAGACTGTGAAAAATTCATAATGTCGGAATTAGGTAGAACCTCTCTATTTTGCCTATGTAAAACTGTTAACAACAAAAAGAACTAAATTTGAAGACAGAGTCATACATCGTTGCTGCATAGTGCACAGTTACTGTTGAGCAAAGAATGGTTTATTTGGCTTAAAAATACACCAACAAACAAAAAATGGCTACTGCTTTGGTCAAAGCATCATATCACCAAATATGTTATGGACTCAACTATGCTAATTCAGTGATGTAAGCAATGAAACCTCCAGAATTAGATTTTACAGCTCAAACAGGCTTGTTTTGTTTACATGCTTAACTGACTGACTTTCTTTTTTAAAAAAGAAAATGATAGATTTAAAATGGCTCATTTATTGACTTTTTTTCCCTGTGGGGTCCCTCTACAAACACCTGATCTTAGTATACTTCACCTTTTAGCTACACCCATTTCACAGCACTTTAGGGCCAGATCTTGTGATCCCTAATGGCTGAAAATTACAATGAAACAAATGGATATGCAAAAGAAGGACCATAGTTTTAAAAAGGGGAAAAGTATTCAACTTAAAATTAGGTTCCTAGACTCATTCATTTCACTTACAAAAAGAAGCCATATTGGCACAAGTGTAAAAGCCCTTCAATTCTCCATGTCTTGGATGGAGTTTGATAGGAGTCAGTATTCCTGAAAAATCCATCTATGTTTAGGAACAAAGGAGATGTCCAGTTCTGAAAGTTTATTTAAATTGACATTAAAAATCTGCATCAGGCATATGATAATTATTTCAATTGTTTGAAATATACTATTGTTTACCAAAGTGATAGCATTACATTCTACTGCAGGTGTCCCTATATTTATATTTATGAGAAAAGAGATGCCAAGGTTTTCTTTAGAATATTGTAATATTTTTGTGCATATAAATAAATGTGAAGAGAAATCAAGAAACAATTAAGCACTTGAACCAAATAATCTCTTAGAAAACCAGAATTTCCATCTCTGTTGGAGATGCGCAGCCATCTTCCTATTCTGTTTCTGTTTATACACATAGCTGAAAGGAATCATGCTAATGATGATAGTTATATTCCAAATTATGCAATAATAACTTTTTGCCAAATAAATTACATACCATAGTCTAATGTCTGCCAATCAATTATAATTCACATGAAATCAGGAAAAAGATTCATAATGTTTTGCAAAGCTCATAATTTTTTAATTGAAAGCGTTATTAAAGCTCTCCTCTCAAAGGTCACATAAAACAATGGCGACCAGTTTCTAGTTCACAGAGTGTACTGTCATTGATGTGCTACCTGTCTTTACCCAGTAAGCTCACTTCAGCCATAACGTAGGTGGCATTTTTTTAAAGACCTGTTGAAGTTTGTCTTATAGAAATACTCTCATAAACCAGACAGAGTTTGTAGACCAATTGCATCATCTTCTTTTTCACACAAAAACATAACCCTTGAATTGTCTGAAGTTAACTTGTTTTAATCAGTGATAGTAGTGTCTCTTATTGTAACGTTAATTAATGTTTCAGTGAGACCTGGTTTCATATGCTCCATGACTTTGCCATAAAATTTAACCAGCCAAGTTGAGACTGACACTAGTCAGATGAACAGATGTTTCTGAATAGCAAACATTGGGTGGAACGCGAGGCAGGAGAAGGACAACCGACAGAGCAATGCATCCGGGGGCTGGGGTGGCAGCGAGGATAGAAGTTCCATTAATGCAGCTTTTGGTGTTTAATAATGAAAAAGGCTGTGTCTACTGAAACCAGCTTGACCTTCATAACTCCTTCTCATGGCAAAGAAGAGAAAAAAATTTTCCTAGCATCTTTCTACAGGTTTTATTGAAACTCTAAATTCTTTTCTCTGGATATACAGTTAAATCTTGTGTTAATAACTCTATCTGTGGATGTCAGACTTTTTTTTTTTTTTTTTTTTTTCCAAATAAAACGATACAGAAAGCATTGTTCCAGTATGGCTTAGAAGAGAAGCCTTTAATTGACAAGATATAGGCACAAATATTTCATTACAGGATTTCCCTCCTTAACACATCTGAAAAAGTGGTCTAGATCAAATGAATGCATCTCACAAGGTAAATTCTCTGTGATGGTAAGAAATGCCAATATTTGTTTATATAGTCTACTTCTGTCTTAAGTAGAAGGCAGCCCATCTGTATCTATGGGCATTTGTTAATTCCACTGCATCTAAAATAGAGCTGTGCCTTCCATAGTTACTAATTGCATTAAAAATCCTTTTCCCTTCCCCTCAATGTTGCTCATGAAATTTAGATACTGAAATAGGAATTTGCTCATACACTAGAAGACAGAACAAAAAACAGCATAATCATTACCTGTTTATTCATAATCAGTTCAAGTCATACAGTAAAAAAAAATGTAATTGAAAAATGTTCCTGCTAGTATGAAAAATCAATACATTTTCAGCTTCCAGAAATGTAATGTTTGCCCTGTGAGTAATTTTTTAAAGACAGGATAGTATTTGGAGTCAATATGCATGATATATATATTTAATTACTACACCTTTTCAGTTTTGAAGAGCACACTTAGAAAACTTTGAATGTTGATCTCTAAATATGTATGCGGATCCCAGCAGAGTAATTTAGAGCTCTGAATAGGCAGATAGAATGGAGAATATACCTTTATGTCTCTCTAGGTTCTCAAAAGCCTGAAGAGTAGCCTTAAATAGTGAGCAGAAGTATACTTTATCATCTATTGTTTAATTGTAGTAGTTGCTTTCTGAAATAATCTTCTGTATTACAACTGGTTTATATAGTACCATAGCACTAAGAAAATCTGTTCTTACCAGTGTCGCCCAAAATATGGCCATTATGACTTAGCTAAAAACTGCTCACAGCCTGCCATGTTTCACTTTAAGCTATCTATCAGTCTTCTTTAGTAAAACTTCCTTTCCACTTCTCACCTTAACTCTCTTAGACAGCCTATTGTAGAACAGTTCTTCTTGTTTAACAAGTTGATTAATGAAACAAGTTTTTTTTTTCTCCTCTCATTATTTTTTCCCTTACCTCTCTCATGTCAGACACTGAACTGAATACTGTCATTTCCATCAGGAACCCACCACTGCACAGGTATTATTCAGAGCTGTCTTTAGAAGTCCACCTACACAATCACTTTCTTGCCAGAACACTGCTGAACCTCACATATTCTCTCTTTCTATCTGTCTTCCCACATTCACCTTAATACTGTCTCATTTCCAGTGCACAGCCAAAATATTTTTAACAATTCTAATCTTTATTAGTAGCTTCAGCTTACACCTCTATTATATTTGGAATTGTTTGCAGTCAGGAAATTAGAGGATAAGGATCTCTGAATAAATAAAATAGAATGGTCTCAACTTCCGATGAGTTGATGTTAAGAAGTATGTTTTTCAAAGGGAAAGATTATATTCACAGATATGTGCACACATAAGACAAAAATCTTTAGGCTTACTGGTAAGCTACTATACAGATACTTATGATGTCTTTCATCTATTAGGGCATATCAGAAATCAGAAAAAGATGAGGAATTTACTTAGGCCAAAAGTTGAATAATAATGCTGGATTTCAAAAGACCCCTAGTTCAGGAGGCTGTATTCATGTCTTCCTTCTCCAGGTTAAACAACCCCAATCTGTCTTTGTACATCACATTTCTTAGACCTCTGATCATTCTCACAGACCAATCAGGACAAAGTCTTCCAGCTCAGGCATTGCCAGTGTTAAGCAGATCTGAGGACTACACATTCCAGTGTTTTTTTTTCCCCTTTTCTGTGACAGCATGGTATTGATTCAAGTCTAAGTTTTGTGATCCATTATAATCCCCCTACCCTCTCCTGGAGAACAGCAGACTAATCTGCTTTTGCCTTTCCTTGCATCATTCGGTGATGTTTATGATTAGCATAGCACACCTCTTCAGTAACCAACCAGGGAACCTGGGACAGGAGACGCTTATGCTAACATGGTACCCTGCCATTTCCATGTAAAAATTCAATATATTAATCTTACATGGTAGGCGCATTCATATTAGGAAAATTCTTCATTTTCCACTAATAGAGCATGATAACAATCAATTACAGTTGAAGCACAGACAGTATGCATGTTTTTTCTTTAATTTTTTTTAATCAACATGTCAAGCTCTCTTACTCAAAGCAAATATCAATAACAAAAGAATAAATTCCAAAGTCCTGCCTAGGCCATCAATAGTACCAGTAAAAACTATGAATTTTGGCTTTTAAAGATCTTTGTCACTGCAATTATATCCTAAGATATAATCCTTGGTCTCTTAAAGAAAGAACTAGAACTAAAATAAGAAATATGTGAAAATATTAAGAGATTTTGGAGAACCACAAGAAACAATGAAAACTGAATACCTTTTGGCATTAGCAACTAGGTTGTAAGATTAGGGAAAGAAGTTCTCCACACACTTTTGATTTTAAATACTGACTGTCATTAATCAAAACACATTGCACTCAGTCAACTGTATGTGGATTCCAGTAGGATGTGATACAGTTTATACTAATTGCATGCGGAGCAACACAGCTTCTGTGAATTGCTACATTCCTGTGAGACCAGAATCAGTTCTAGAATATACAGAATAACACTGCAAACAGCAACACTTCAGTAAATTTTAAATAGAAACAAAAATAATTTTGGAAGTAAAGATACAAAACAGAAGATCTCTGGAATTTGAGAAGAATATTTTTTGACAAATTGGTGTAACCACATCACTCATCATTAGAAAGCTGTCACTTGCAGGTCTTTTGATTTCAAAATTATTTTTTCACCAGTTACCATGAGTGAATGTGAAGTGAATGTGTCTGACCATATGCTGCAGGTTCACGATCATATTAGTGACTAAAGCAAGTATCTGTTGAGCTCTATTACAGGAAACCCTACCCTTCACTAAGCAAGTAATAGGCTGCAAACATTTAACTTTAACTGCTCCCAGGCAAATTTCTCAGGAATTCCTTCACCTAGCCTCATGAGGAGATCCTTGTGACAGCTCAGATGTTTGATTGTCACAATCTGTAACTAGCCCTCTGTCATAGCCATTTCTCCCAATTAGCTCTGCAAATGAAAAACCCTTGATACTGGAGGTCACTGCAAACCTGCACCAGGGCACTAATCAGTCTGACCCCTTGGAATACGGCTATGACACACTACAAAAATAAATATTTATGATAACTCACCGGAAGAAAAAAGAGTTAGCGCAGGTTTATTGCAGAAAAAGAAAAAAATATGCCGTAAGAGTATTGGCAATCTAGATTCACAGTGTATACCTAGCTATTGCAGGTAGAAAGTTACCTTTATTCAGCACCAAAAAAGTCCTTTAAATTGCTAGTGGGAAAACGCCCTGGTAAGTGAAGTTTAGAAGCCACACTAACCATATTATTCAGAAGTAACAAACCACAGTCCAGATCACTGTTCACTCACTTCCCACAAAAGTATGCAAAAAATAGTAAGTGTTCACTTGTTCAATCAGTATATAATCTGGTAATTTTTTTTAAGACTAAAAAAAAGCATTGGTTTCGCTCCAAATAATGACATCTTGTAGAAATGCACACAATGGATTACCTGATGAATAAACCAGCACTATGATAAAATGCATAAAATGACAGATAAACTAGCATTTCCCACTCCATGCTGTACCCAGGAGATATAAATTACTCTAAATTTTTAGAGTGCAGACTTGTCAAGATGAAAACAAAAATCATAAAAAGGGGCAGAGTCATATTCTGAAGAAAATCTGATCAATGTGAAGATATGCTTAATTGTAGTTTCTCCATATTATTCAGATTAAGAAATATCTGAAATTTGAATGACAGTTTCGAGGCTTACATATGAAAATGTGATCATTTAAAAATATAGATGATTATGAAAAAGAAACGGAAAGATTGGACGTCATCAGTGTTATCCACAGCTGTCCAGACACAAAAGAAGCAGCATGTTCCTTTTGTAGCAGTGTCAGGTAGCTGGAATAGCCCAGGAGTAGATGATTTCAATTTAGGAATGAGAACTGCTCTGAGTGAACCTACTGTTCATCGTTTAGAGATGTCAAAATGATCTTTTCACATATAAACATTGGAGGAAAAGAATGCCTTACTTCCATATGAGAAAAAAAGATGACATAAAATGAATCTATTTTCATGGCAAAATAGAACAATTACATAAATGTGAACCAGGATTAAACTGATTGGATTATAACTATCTAAATAAAAAAGTATAATAGTACAAACAGTCTATTTCTACTTCATTTAGAGGTTGTAATGTGACTGACTTCTCAGTTGTCTTTTTCCCTTACAATAGGTTAAAATTTATTTTAAAACATGAGTGTTACTATTTTTAATCTTATTGCACTTTAACCTTTCTGTCTTTGAATTATAGATGTTGCAAAAACTTTTTCTAACAACTTCAGGTTGTACTTTAGTTTCACATCAGCATGTTTTAGGTTGTTAGATACTTCTGGTATAGCTGCTATATTTGAAACTTAAAGTTATTTGACATTATTTATTCTTCCTTATAGACAAGTACAGCAGCCAGAATGCCGTGCTGAATCTTGACAACCTATTTTGCTTTTATTGAAATTCTAGGGACCAATTCTGTCTTTAGATTTGTATACAGAGGTTTGCACATCACTGGAAAGCATATATTCATACCCAAGGCAGAATTTTTCTGTAATATCCCTAGTTTTTCCTCCCATTGTTCAAAAAAAAAAAATTTACGTGAAGACAGCCACCCTTTAAATACTAAATTAAATTAAAATTCCTATAAAGACTTTTCAATATATTAGAATGAAAAGGCAAAATGTCTCTAACATGTGGAACTTTAAATAGTAGATCACTGAAAATCACATAAATTCCAGAATAAAGCTCAGATATTTTTCTGATACTCTTTAAAAAGCTAGAAACTAGATGCATAAGGCTTGAACAGAATGGATGACAAATTTTAAATAAAATTATAGAAAAAAATCGGAAAGTTAAAATTATTTATTTTTAGTGATTTCTTCTTCTTTTTTATAATATTAATATCAAAGCTGAAGCCCATTAACTCTCTAAGGATATACAGTCTAACAGTAAAGGTTGACTGCTTAATTTTTCTTTACAGGAGAAATTCAGTTTGTATTTCCAGAAACCCGTAGTGTTTGACTGGAATGCTGCCATGGATAGCTATGTGTTTTTCAGGAAAGACAGGCCAGGAAGGCGAGGTGGTGGAGCTGCTCTTTATGTGAGCGAGCACCTGGAATGCATCGAGCTCTGCCTGGGGGCGGAGCAGGAGGAGGCAGTTGAGAGCTTACGGGTGAAGATCAAAGGGCAGGATAGCATGGGGGACACTGTTGTGGGTGTCTACTACAGGCTGCCTGACCAGGAGGAGAAAGTTGATGAGGCCTTCTACAGACAGCTGGAGGTAGCCTCACGACCACAGGCCCTGGTTCTCATGGGGGACTTCAACCACCCTGACATCTGCTGGAAGGACAACACAGCAAGGCACAAACAGTCCAGGAGGCTCCTGCAATGCATTGATGATAACTTCTTGTCGCAAATGTTGGAGGAGCCTACAAGGAAGGATGTCCTACTGGACCTTGTCCTTACCAACAGAGAGGGACTGGTTATAGATGTGAAGGTTGGGTGCAGCCTTGGCTGCTGTGACCGTGAGATGGTGGAGTTCAGGATCCTGCAGGAAAGAAGTAAGGCAACAAGCAGGATTGCAACCCTGGACTTCAGGAGAGCGGACTTTGGGCTCTTCAGAGACCTAATTGGTGGAATCTCATGGGTTAAGGTCCTAGAAAGAAGGGGAGTCCAGGAGAGCTGGCTAATATTCAAGCATCACTTCCTCCAAGCTCAAGAGCGGTGCATCCCTGTGAGTAAAAAGTGCAGCATAAGGGGCAGGAGACCTACCTGGCTGAGCAAGGAGCTCCTGGCCAAATTCAGACAGAAGAAGAAAGTACACAGAATGTGGAAGAGGGGACAGGCTGCTTGGGAGAATTATAGGAATGCAGCCAGAGTACGTAGAGATGCTGTGAGGAAGGCTAAGGCCCAGCTGGAACTGAGTCTGGCAAGGGATGTCAAGGACAACAGGAAGCGCTTCTTCAAATACATCAGCAGCAGGAGGAGGAGTAGGGAAAATGTGGGGCAGGGACCCTGGTGACAAGGGATACAGAGAAGGCAGAATTACTGAATGCCTTCTTTGCTTCAGTCTGCACTGCTAAGGGCAGCCCTCAGGAATCTGAGAGCCTGGACAGGAGGGAGAAAGTCCAGAGAAGGGAAGACTTTCCTTTGGTTGAGGAGGATAGGATTAGAGACCTTCTGGGTAGGCTAGACATCCACAAATCCATGGGCCCGGGTGGGATGCACCCACGGGTACTGAGGGAGCTGGCGGATGTTGTTGCCAAGCCACTCTTCATCATCTTGGAAAGGTCCTGGAGAACTGGAGAGGTACCTGAGGACTAGAAGAAAGCCAGTGTCACTCCAGCCTTCAAAAAGAGTAAGAAGGAGGACCCAGGCAACTCTAGGCCAGTCAACCTCACCTCCATCCCTGGAAAGGTGATGGAACAGCTCATTCTGGATGTCATCTCCAGACATATGGAGGAAAAGAAGGTGATCAGGAGTAGCCAGCATGGATTCACCAAGGGGAAATCCTGCTTAACCAATCTGATAGGCTTCTATGATGGAATGACTGACTGAGTAGATGAGGGAAGAGCAGTGGACGTTGTGTACCTTGACTTCAGCACAGCTTTTGACACTGACTCCCATAACATCCTCCTAGATAAGCTCAGGAAGTATGGGTTAGACGAGTGGACAGTGAGGTGGCTTGAGAACTGGCTGACAGGCAGAGCTCAGAGGGTCGTCATCAGCAGCGTGGAGTCCAGTTGGAGGCCTGTGGCTAGTGGCGTCCCCCAGGGCTCAGTCCTGGGTCCCATCCTGTTCAACTTTTTCATCAATGACCTGGATGAGGGGACAGAGTGACTCCTCAGCAAGTTTGCTGATGATACCAAAGTAGGAGTGGCTGACACACCTGAGGGCTGTGCTGCCATTCAGAGAGACCTGGACAGGCTGGAGAGTTGGGCAGAGAGGAACCTCCTGAGGTTCAACAAGGGCAAGTGCAGAGTCCTGCACCTAGGGAAAAAGAACCCTAGGCACCAGTACAGGCTGGGGGCTGACCTTCTGGAGAGCAGCTCTGCAGAGAAGGACCTGGGAGTGCTGCTGGATGCTGGTGGATGACAAGTTGACCATGAGCCAGCAATGTGCCCTTGTGGCCAAGAAAGCCAATGGTCTCCTGGGGTGCATTAGGAAGAGTGTTGCCAGCAGGTCAAGGGAGGTGATCCTGCCCCTCTACTCAGCCCTGGGGAAGCCTCATCTCAAGTACTGTGTCCAGTTCTGGGCTCCCCAGTACAAAAGAGACATGGAGCTACTGGAGAGAGCCCAGCGTAGGGCTACAAGGATGATCCAAGGGCTGGAGCACCTGCCCTACAAGGAAAGGCTGTGAGAGCTGGGCCTGTTCAGCCTGGAGAGGAGAAGACTGAGGGGTGATCTTATCAACGTGTATAAGTACCTGAAGGGAGGGTGTCAAGCGAATGGGGACAGACTCTTTTCAGTTGTCCCATGTGACAGGACAAGAGGCAATGGGCAGAAATTGAAGCACAGGAAGTTTCACCTGACCGTAAGGGGGAATTTCTTCCCTGTGAGAGTGACGGAGTACTGGCACAGTTTGCCCAGAGAGGTTGTGGAGTCTCCTTCTCTGGAGATCTTCAAGGCCTGCCTGGATGCAACCCTGTCTACCATGCTCTAGGTGACCCTGCTGAGCGGAGAGGTTGGACTAGATGATCTCCGGAGGTCCCTTCCAACCTTACTGATTCTATGATTCTATTCCATGATTCTATGACTCTGTCCTTTCTGAACAATAAATGAATGATATCGCTTCACTGATGAAAATTTGATAAAAATTCTTTAATTTTGCATCATCCCTCTCCCTTTAAAATCTCTATAAGAAGTATTTGGCTTAATATTATTTAATTTTTCCTACTTGTCTTTTTTTAAAAATATCAAGAATATTATGTTGATTTTTAATTAGCTAAGAGAAGGGACTTCAGCTAAGACCTAGCAAAATGAAGGATAAACTTTCTCTGAAAGAGAAGCAAATTAGAGCTTCAAATCAAAACCTTTCTCCAAGTGTTATCAGAAAATAAGTAGCAATTTTCTTAGAAATCTAAATTTCAGCTATCCTTTTCTAAAGGCTGAGTTAGGAGAAGGAAATATCTCGTTTCACAACCGACTGCAACAGTACATGTGTGACCTTCTAGTGCAAGAACAGTCATCCTGGATTAGACTGCTGTTCATGTCAGTATCCCATCTCTGCAACAACATATAGCAGAGGAACAAGACAGAATATCAAAAGAGAGTGAGTGTATACCTTCCCTGATAAACCCTCCCCAAATTTCATGGTTTTCAGCCCTAAGATTTCCTGAACCAGAGGTCGTATCTTTATGTTAAGGAACCGTTCAGTTTAATATGATGTTCCTGGTAGTTCTTCTGTAAGATGATCAGCAGACAGGCTTTTCCTGTTCACCCTTTGATGATGTTTGCATCATTCCCTTCCCCTGTTACCCTCAGCCTTTCTTTACCAAGCTGAAGTGTCCTAATTCCTCCATATCATTGGTCTGCCTTGGTGCCCTTCTGTGAACCTTTCTGAGATCTCCTGTATGTCTTTAAAGAAAAAGGAAACCAATTGGGACCCAATAGTCGAGATGCAGCCTTCCTGAGTATTTGTACAGAGAAGCTTTCTGTTTTGTTCCCTGTTGCTTTCTTAATCATCTAACGTCTTTTTTTTCTTTTTTTGACCACTCTTGATCACTGTGTTTACATCAAACTGTATGTAATAACACCTAAATCTTATAATAATAATAATAATAATAGATAAATTGCCATTGCCATACGTAAAGCTGAAATTGTTTTTCCTCCTACCTATATTGTTTTACCTTTTCATAGATAATATTCTGACTTGCATAGGTGTATGTTGACTTTTATCTTCCATATTATCACCCAGTGCAGAACACTTCTGTAATTCTTCATAGTCAGCCTCCATTCTGAATAGCTTACTATCACTAACAAACTTAATCACATCAGTATTTGCTTTCTTTTTCCAGATCATTTATGATTATGTATACATTCTCATGTAAATTTATGTCACCTAATAGCTGTATGGTTTGTAGCTTAGCACTATATCATATGGAGCCAGAAAAATTGGGTTTTGATCCATTTTATTTGCCAAATGTGAGGCATCTCTTTACTTTTATTTTCCTGTATTTTATTTTTTATGGTATGTGTGATCATAAACATTTTTTAAAAATCCTGAGTCTATGAAGAAATAATATATATCATTTAGATTACTTATAATATTTTTGGCCTAATAGTGTCTGATATTCAGCAGACTAGTTCATAAAAGAAATATCCTTAGTTGTAAAGGAATAATAAAAAATATTTTATGTTTTAAGCAATGCTCTAATGCATAACACAGAAAACTGCAGAAAATGAATGATAAAAAAGTCTAGACTCATTAGATATCTAGGTGACACTTAATATGGAATGAGGCAGACAGAAATTTCCCTTTTTCTACTTTTCCATATGTTATGTTTGTCTTCAGAAACCTGATTAACACCAACGATTTCTGACTCCTGGATATTTTTTTTTTAGTCTCATCTTTAATCTCATTTAATCTCTCAATCTCATGTTTTTCTTTATTTTTGTGATAATGAGCAAACACCAGAGACCAGATGAACATGAGAACCGAATAAAACCCCCAAATCTTGTCTTTTTGCAGGGTGTATTAAGAAAACACCAACAACTCAAGTCCGCAAGAGCAAGCATGAGCTAGTTACTGTTTGTTTCCTCCATTTTCCTGCTGGTAAACAGAAGTAAATTGTAGCCTGTGGAATAAAGGAATGATGAATAAACATAACATGTTAGTGGTTGCCAGGAGGAGCTTTCAAAATCTCGGCTTCAAAATGAGTGACAGTAATAGTAAGTATTTAGATCTTTGGATGGGATAAGTAGTGGGCCATTTCAGTGGAGGTGTGACTGATGGAAGTCAGTCAGTCAGTCAGTCAGTAAGTCTTGAAACTTCGTATTTCTTTATTGTTTTACTGAGAACTATATTCAGCTTCTGGCATAAATGAGTGCATCTCCCAGCGAAAGCGATTGAAGCTACTTTTGCTGACCACAGTGTTCAATTTGGTTTTGCAAGTCTGAAAGCTCAGCTGTTTACTTAATAACTCATTAGCCTTTTAGTCAAAATGAGCCAGTTTGACAAAGATGTACTATTTAAACTGTGGCTCATTGTGGCTGTGTTTAGGGAACAGCTCAGCTGAGAAGCTAAACTAGACAGAAATCTCTAGTGGAAAAAGCATGATGATAAGTGTGTTGTAACTTCTCCAGCTTGCCAAGTGGCATCCAGAAGGCTTGTGTGTGCCCTTACTGGCTGCATAGTATGATAGGTTAACATGTAGGAATATTCCATCACAACAGCTGCATGTACATCTTTTTCCTGTTAAGTTTGTAAGATATTTTTTGATGTTTCTTTGCTATTTTTTGACTACTCCTCACTGGAATCTCTGTTGAACTGTATTAAGACATTTCTACAGAATAATCATCAGGATTCATGGAATTTATAGCATATATATATATAGAGAGAGAGAGTCTAATTTTGGTCAAAGAGAATAAACAGCTGGACAACTTCAGCCTGAATTACTGATGACTAAAGAATTTAATTATTTAATGTGTTCTTTTTCACCAGAAAAAAAATAGGTTCATTTTCCTGTTGAAAAAAAGTCTTCAGTAACAATATGATTTTTCAAAATGATGTTTCAAAACAGCTGTGTAACTGAAGGAGTCATTTCTCACCTCCTAAAAGATTGTTCAAGCCAGCACAGGAAGGACTATTGATACCTACAAGCATGCTATTGTATACTGATAACCACATGTTGCTATTGACACATGCTAAAATTTGGAAGAATTTTAATTTTGAAATTTAAATATTTTGGAAGAAGACATAAAATTTTCCATTTTTTCTAATAAAGCAATAGACAGTGGAGATTCAGTTAACCTACTTATAATCTATGTAAACTCTCAAATGTGCAAATCTACTTTAGTGAGTTAGCCCTTTGGTAGTCTCATTTTTCTTCACAGGATCACTACTTTCAGCTGTACAAGAAACTAAGATTTGATGTCTTTTAATCCAACCTGTGCAGAGGTAGCACCACTGTCCTGAAGTAGCACCACTGTCCTGAAGTCTCTGTCCTACAGAAGCTTCTCCATCAGGGCATGACTGGGATGGGGAACAAGGGAGCCCCACCACCTACCTTACCATGACTGCCTGCCTTATTTCTTAGCTGTGATAGTTCTACTACATGACACCTAGCAAACCATAAAACCCTACTTTGTAGAATACCCACAATTTGTGGAAGATTAGACATGACTCAGTGTGTGGAAAGCACTGGCTTCAAGCATACACACAGGCCAAATTCAACTTACAGTTTTTGAGAGCTACAGGTTTCTGGAAATGGTTCTTCTCCAATGCATTGATCAGTTTTTCTTAAAACTGACGAGATTGGCCATCTTCCCTCACTGCATTTATGTTTTTAACTTTGAGAAAATGTCACAGTTGTGGATCTTGGGAGATTTTTGTGTTTGAAAGCTTCAGGTAAGCAGGGGAATTATGCTGGTAAAACTCTGAGAAAGTACAGAGAACCACAGAGTAGCTGGGATTGGAAGGGACCTCTGGAGACCCATCTGGTCCAGTCCCCTGCTCAAGCAGAGCAGGTTGCTAAGGGCCATTTCCAGTCTGGGCTTGAATATCTCCAAGGGTGGAGACTCCACAACCTCTCTGGGTAACCTATTTCAATGTTTGACCACTCTCATGGTCAAACATGGGGGTTTTTTTATATATATTTTCAAGTAGAATCACCAGTGTTTCAGTTTGTACCTATTGCGTCTCATCCTGTCAGTGGGCGCCACTGGGAAGAGTTCGACTCCACCTTCTTTGCACCCTCCTGTCAGATATTTATACGTATGAGACATGTTGCAGTACCAGAAATATCGATCTGAAAAGATGAGCCATGTTTGCTGTATGTTCCCATACTTGTATGGGCCATGCCGAAGATTAATTGTATTGAACTGTATATTCTTACTGATCTGGAATGTTTGTTTTACAAGTGCTGAAAGATGGCTTAAAACAAAAGAACTTATCTTAAAAGTCATCTTTCAATCTCAATATTTTTTTCAGAAGCCCCATCATATAAGTAACCATGAGTAGAGTATTCAAGTATCCTGGCTTCTTAACTCTCATGAGTAAACCAGTTCAGCAAGTCTGAAAGGCTTTTAGACACATTAGCGACACGCACAGACTGAAGATAAAGTTCTCCTTTCAGCAAAGCCACTAACACCCTACTTTGTGTACATGAATCTTCTGTAGTGTTTTTGGTTCTCCCTCCCCTTGTGAGCAACTGCAGGAAACAAACTGCTTGGATTTATCATACAATCAATATTCAGTACATTAAAACCTCAGCATATCTCTGTGTAGATGCTGAACATTTAATCACTGTCACTAGCCCAGTGTGCTTCTGGAGCAGACAGAAGAGATTTCAATAAATATTTTATGGATCTTTTCCGAAGCTTATCTCTTTCACTTTTTATGACCCTCTGGCTTTTATCAAAGGGTACAGCAATCATATGAGCAATGACTAGCGTATTTTTGAGAATTTTTTTGAGGATTTCTAGTTTGACATAAACCCCGAACAAGACTTTTTTTCTTTCAGTTTTTCCTCCCCAAAAAATGTTCTGACATTTTCAGCAGAAGGCTCTGTTTTTAGGGTTTATTTTTGCTAGCCCTTAATTGTTTGAATAGCATTTAATCATTAACACTGCTCTGAACTATCTCTCTAATAGCTTTATTATTCATGATTCTTTTTTTTTCAAACTGCAGCAGTGATTGCATTGGGAATTAATATACTCCTTTAAGAATGATTTTGTTCAATTCTTCATTAAATTCCTGTCTTATTTGAACAACTGGAGGAGACACTCGATAAACTGAATTTGTCTGGAGGTTCTTTTACAGTTTTCCCTTTATGTTTTCACAGCAGTTACCTTCCCATACTGTGCTCTGAGCCAGATGAAAGAAATGAAGAAAAGGCTTGTCTGTTCCCCTTCGTGAACTTAGAAATCATTTGCCTCATAAAAAAAAATGAACTTTCCTGAGGATAAGTTAGCCTATGATGGAGTTTATTGGTGCTTTGCACAGATTTTCCCTGATAATTTCAAACAGTTTAGAGAACAGTTAGTAAACTTGCATCAGAAGAAAACATGAACATGCCTGGTGATGTGAGTTTAGTATTGGTCCCAAAATGTATCATTCGTTATTGTTCCTAACATTTTTTTTTCTTGTTTGTCAGTAAAAAGTATCTCTTTCAGTATTTTGTAAGTGTTATATTCTGGAAGGAAGAAAAGGCAAAGAAAGACGTGCAAACGCTCACTCACAGAAACATCCAGTTAGGGAGCTGAAGAGTATATTATTGCAATAAGATTAGGACAAATATTTGCAGTAATTTTTCCTGCCCCGACTTAATTTCTCCTCAGCTTTATTTGCAGATTTCTCATAAACTTTATCTTGTCCTAAGTCTCCCTTCAGCCAAGCTCTCTTGATTCAATCAACTTATTATCAAATAAGGCTCTGAATTCTCATAAAGAACCAAAGTTTCTGTATACTTCCTCTGCTGCCTGTACCTCATTCTCTTTCCTTTCATGGTTAGCCTGTTTATACCTACAAGTCTTTAGTATCCCAGACTGAGTCTATAAAATAAAAGTCACAACAAACAGCTCCATCCAGTGGCTCTCTTTGTGACTGTATTTCCCATTTTAGTGTTCACTTTAATGCAAATCTGAGAGAAAATGAAACTTTGGGGGATGTTTGTTAATTTTATATTGATGCTCATATTCTTCAGGCACATTTTCAAAAGCATTCAACTAAATTATTTGCTTATTTTTTTCTGAAATATCAGTTTTCCTTCCATAATTAGTAGAAGCAACTGCAAACAACTTGATGCCCTAAGATAGGAGGGTATTTTATTTTAACCTGTATAATGTGGCAAATATTGTACAAAGTCACAGAAGAGACACTTCACAATACAGATTTTCTGCTTTTAACTTAGAAAGTTAGCAGGAAAGATACTTCAGCTTTACTTTGTTTCTTTTCAAATCTAAAGGAAGGCAATGTCGACTTTGTTAAAGAACAGAGTAGGCAATATTTTATATTGCACTGGCAATTATGTGTGTAACCTTTTTCAGCTATTATATTCTTCAAATCTTTCTGCACTAATGTTACCAACACAATTCAGAAAAAACTTCAAAGCATCTTAGAAGTGTTAGAAAGGGAAAAGCTGGCATTGCTTAGAGACTAATCTGAAATGACCAGATTTCTAATTTGTAAAACTGGGACAGCACATGTCAGGAAATTATCATCAGGGGCTTTGGGAAGATAGACCTCTAGCCATYTCCTTTTGCCATGTGCATCTTCTCCTGAAAAATTCAAAGGACTGTGCTTGAAGGGAGGAGCTGTAGAACGACTAATTTAAAAATGGTTATTCGAAAACTTTTGCATACTAACCTATTTGAAAGCTTTACGCACCAAATCCATTATTCTACATGTTTTCTTTTGTCAGTGCTGTGTAACCGCAAGGAATTAAGGGTGTGCAGACAGACATGCATGTTGTTCAGAGCCTGAGGCTGCTTCCTTATTGCTAGGCCATTTTTTTCTTTTCAGGCTAAATATGTTTTTAAATTATTTTCTATAAGACTGACTACTGAAAATTCGATCGAAATTTCTGGAATTAAATTTTGCAACAATTAATTTGTGAAATTAATTGCCAAGTAATTGTTTTAATTGTTGAAGAATTTTGACTGCTAAACACTGTTCGAGGTTCAGAAGTTGTGCATCTTTACAAACTCTTAACTTATTTTTCAGTCACTGTTATACTATCTGTCTCAAGCCTCAAGTTTTATGCCTGCTGCCGCAGAGTCATATAGAGGTATTTCTTCTCTTTAACAAAACACAGAATAACTGTTCTGATAATGATTCCTGGCTTACTTCATGTGACTTGCCATGGAGTAAATGACATTTCTTTAATGGTGAAACAAGTGTATCTATTCACTATCGTTAAAGTTAAATATGATCATAATAAAAATAAGTTTGATTATTCTAAACTGTTTTTCAATTAATTTTTTTCTGCGCAACTGCAAGTAAAATTAGAGAAGCAAGTACAGAACTGTTTCTTTACAAACACCTTCCTTTGATTAATCAGAGAATTTCCTTATTCTAGAAAAATACAATATGTTGTATTTTAGCTATTCCAGAAAAATACAAAATATTGTACTGTAGCTATACTCTTGTTTTAGTGTATCTCCATCTTTTAAATTTATTATTATTTAAAATGATACTGATTCATTCAGTAGATTATATCAAAGTCAGTTGCATAGGAATAGTATTTAGTGCATTGGAGTACTTTATTTTTACACTGATAATGACACAATCAGTTTTTATTCCAAGAAAAAGGTTGGGCTAAAATATAACAAAAATGGAAAGACCAGTAAGTTGTCCAGCTACGGATGATAAATTCTCCAAAGGAGAGTGCATCAAACCATTGAAGATGAGTAAGTTGGTGTTGTGCTGCTTTTTTTTTATTTTTGTTGCAATTATTTGCCAGTTTAAGAAGTTCCCTTACTACAATTTATTTCCATTTCTGCTGGTACAGTGCCATTATAAGCAGTACCAAAACAACTGTTGTGCAACCAGTCATGAACTCAGTGAAGTAAAATATCACTCAACTTAAAAAGAGAAGGCTGTTGAAATTTCCAACATGAAGGCAATACATATCCATAACAAAATAATAAAGCTAAAGACAGTAGCTGGTTGACACAGCTAATTGTGCTTTTTACAAGTAAGGGAGCTTTCCTCTAGGCACTATGAGAGACTGGTGTTGACGTTCTTTGTGTTCTAGAGCAGAATTGTCCTAAATTCAGAATGGCGGTGGGTGGCAAAGCCATGGACCTGTAAGCAGTTCCTAAGCAGACTCTGCTAGGCTTTGTCTTGCAAAAAGAGCAAAGCCCACAAGCTATTCCTAGCCAATATAATCAAACAAATGTAAATACACTTAACTGTCATTTGTGGCTTTGTCTAAAATGAAAACAAAATCCCACAGACCTCTGACTTTGCAGTCTTATACACAAAATATAAGATTTTTTTTATCTGTCTCTTCTCATGTCTAAACGGAATGTGGTAGAAAGCAGAAAATAGTTCATATTGCTGCAGTAAGTTATGTGAGCCTATGTAATTTTTTCATCCTGATGGGCTAGAAACAGTAGGTTAAATATTGATTACGAGTTTTACATGAACATATCCCAAATAAACACTCAGTGCTGGGGAGAGACGTGCCAGAAATGTCACACTTTTTGGCCCCGCAATCCTATCAGCCAAGTCGATGTGCGCCTTAGGATGATTTAGGAATGACTTTCGCTAGAGAGTTAGAAAATAAACAATGGGATTGTTCGCATAGCATACGGTAAAGAAATAAGATTTCTGGCTAGCGAGTGATTTGATCAGGGATCTGACTTTCACCTTCAGACTGTATATATCACCTGAAGTACTCTAGCAAATAGTTTTGCAGCTTGGAGCTGTTTAAAATCACAGTCCCTATTGAATTATATATCGACATGTTACATAATTTGTTCAATTTTTATTTTTGTGATGTGCCTCTTCAAAAAACATAACTGATTTAAAGAATATTTTTAGCTTTCGGACTTTGAACCATGAAAATAAACTGAAAATAAGGGATCTCATTGCCTGTTCATGTGCTTGTAGGAAGAACAGTCACATCTGCTGACCAACAGACAGACAAACTGTCATTATAATGAGTTTTCATTATTTTCCATGCTGACTGCCAACTCTGGAACTATCGGCTAAATCATAATTTATAATTCCTCAGAGCTGGCACTTCAGGGAAGAAAAAAAACACATTTCAATATAGTTATTTACTGCCTAGAAAAAATATTGACAACAAATGGCAGGAAGTGAATATATTAGATATGTGATTATCAGTTACAGATTTGGGAAAGATACAGGGAACACAGAAAAGGTACAAAGGAGCTCCCCTAGGTTTTGATGAATGGTTAAAGTAAATTGAAAGAGGAGGAAAAGATTTTTATTATACTATCAAGAGAAAGGGAAGCCATACCTGCTAAAACGAATTTTAAAGAATGGAGGAGCACCGCTTTTGATTCCCTCAGCTCCTCCTCCTTTCAGCCACTGCCTCTGCCAGAGATGTGATTAAGATGCCTATGCCCAAACCAAAACATCTCTTTCTCTGCCAGCTGCAATCTGATGTACTGCAGGCAATACTCTTTTTGATCCACTAGCCAGAGAGCATTAATGTCAACTGACCACATTATAAGCGTGTTACTTGGACCAGCTAATGAATTAACAGAGCTTCTCTTTAGCCTTCACAGCCATGGACTATTGATTTCTTCAGCAGTGAAATACATGAAGAAGTCAGTCTGTGTTAAAAATGGATTTAGCTTGCTGGATTAAATTCTGCTCAACTGGTGTCAGTTTTATAAATGGTGAATGTGGGTTCTCTGTGAAACCTCTGCTCCTACATTTTCTTTGCTTTGCAGTTTATTTCAATAAGTCAGAGATGGAAAATTCAGACCATTTTCTGTACCTTTTAAAAATTAACAGATAGATCTCTTCATGGAATGCTTTAACTAGCTTTAAAAATCTAGTGTATCTCAGAGAATGAGCCAAACTAAAGAGTTGCTTTACTTAGAGTGTTGGTAGAAAGTTTTGTTAAACAGAGAAACTGGAGTTCCTATATATGGCTACAGTTTTGTTAAAGGCTGTGTGAAAAATATTTTATAGTGCTACTGGTTATCCAAAGAAAACAACTTTCCCTAAAAGTCTACCATTTTCACAATTTTGAAGCTGTGTCTTTAGACTCTTTGCCATGCTGCTGGCTGACAAACTTATCCTGTCTGGGAACTGATGCCAAAACTGCAATCACAACACTACATAAATACTGATCAGTATTTCATAATGTTTCAGAGAGGTGAAGGGAATGGAGTTCAATTTATGATACACACCATAACTTCACTCACCTGTACTGTCAGATCAATATTAGAAAAAGCTTGTGCTCTAGCTTTAGATGGCAATGCCTTCCTTGCAATTGGTAGGCAGAACTACAGAATTTGCATCATGGGTCATTTGGGGCATTTTTGCAATGGTCCAAGGAGAAATATTAAACTTATGGAGAAGACTGTTCAGTGTTGCAAATGGACGAGGAGGAACATTCCTCTCCGTGACAGCTGTGAGGTAGATTGTGACTTCTTCCTGTTCCCTGCTTAGGTTTCTACTTCAGTGCTTTTAGTAAAACAAGTCACTGCTCCATTTCCTGGATGAAAGACACTACCAGCATTGTCAATGTCTTTAAAAGAGCTGAACAAATAATATAAAAACATGGCATACAGAAACACTTTGATAAGACATGAACTCACCTCTTTTTTTTTAACTAAGATAGCCATTCTGACCATCTAAAATATTCTAAAACCGCTAAAATTTGCATAGCTGACAACTTTTAATCCTAAAAAAACTTTTTTCACAAATATTTATGTTAAATGCTGCTAGTTCTCTTGATTATATATGAATCACTATACTTCTGACTTCTCTTGTTTAAGTGTTTTAGTCATTCATTTCAGAGAGCAAAAACATTTTCACATGCCTTTAGTCACTGACTGTACAATAAAAGGCCTGTGTGGTAAATTATTTTTCCAGAAGTTTTGGTGAATGCATACCAGCAGGGCATAATATTTTCCTGTGGAAAAGTTCTGTTTAATTAAAGTGATGAAGCAAATTTTGTGGTGAAGAGGTAAAACAGGATTTTGTAGAATATAAGAGAAAATAACAATATTTTGCAGGGTTTATGTATAAAGCCCATATATATGCATTATATGTAACAGAAACAGAAGAGAAATAGGATGATTCAAACACACATTATGTTATCATTCAAAAACCTTTCACAAAGCAGAGAAAATTCATATCCAGTATTACTCACTGGAAACAATCTGACCAGTTCTGTCTTACGGCCGCCTCAGGAACTCCATGAGCAGAATAGGTGTCAAAGTGAACAACCTATTCAAAGCTAAAACTTCACAGCCCGAGGCGACATAAACACAGTTGTGAGAAAGCAGCAGAGACTTGCGCAGCCATGAACCCAGCTAGTTTTGGCCTCCATTCACCTGCATTATCAATACTGGATCTCTCCGTAGCACTGCATTCAAAAAGAAGAAWAACCTTTTTTTCCTCCAGCCTGAGTTGGAATAATAATGATGTTTTGACACAAAAATATCTTTTTTTCTCTTAGTCTTTTCTGATTCAGTGTCGCATGGTGTTCTATAACAAGGAAGGTTGTTAAAAGAGCGGCTCATTTTGGAAAAATAAAGGTGACAGGCACTTTGTGATAATTTCACAGGAAAGCTTACCCAAAAGCGAGCCTGTGATTTAATACGTAAATTAAAGAAACTGATCAAACATATGGCCACTGACTTCACAAACAGCACTTCTTCTTTGAAATTCTAATCATAAATGGATAAATAATAAAATGACTAAAATATTCCTTTTAAAAAGAACAGAAACAATAATGCCTCAGATACATAATGTCTAAGAAATACTAATAATCTAGCAAAGTACATATCAAGTGAAATATCACACATTTTAGAATAAGGTGCTAAAGTAGTGCTATTTCTCATACACAATTTGTAAAGTTATACCACTGCACTTTAGGCAAAAGAGGCAGTAATCAGGAGAGATGAGTGTAAAGCAAGCAATCAACTCAATAATGCATGAAATAGTAACATCAATATTTAAAAAAGGGGAGAGAAATAATACCATCTCTCACAAAACCATGTGATGTCCTAGCATCAAATCACAATAAATTTGGGTCAGATAAATAGAACAAAAAGGAAAGAAGAGATTCATCCAGCTCAAGAGGAAACAAGTCCTCCTGGGCGTCTACACTGTGGGACTCTGGTAGCCACCTGCTACCTAGCTGAAGCAGAAAAGATACCTTCTCTAAAGTTTCCTATTAATGGGAAACCTTATAGGGAGAGGAAAGGCTAGTTACCCTACCTTATAAGCAAGCTGAGAGTAGGCAAATGAAATCTTCATTCTTGAGTATTACCGTAATATCATATCCCGAGTTTTTTTCAATTTATTTTTGTAACTCTACTCCACTATTGGAACAAAATGTATGCTTTTATATAAACTTGTTTTTTAGCATTAAATCGCATCCAGTGGTAAAGCTAATTCTTTGTACGCAGAAACAAAAAGCATTTTACTAGAAATTAGAAGATACTAATAACTAACCATTAGCAAAATTAATATTTTGTTAAAATTAATAGAACAATTTAGTTTTGAAAAAAAAACATCCGTTATATCACAATGTTTTTCAAGAATCTGTCAGCATAACAACTTTAGCTGCAATTGACTTCAATGTCTTTGTTGAAACCAAGCATTGTCTCAACATTGGTGTTATATTGTTTCAGAGAAGGTTCAGTGTTGCTAAATGCAGCTTTGGGAAGCAATTTTGTTCCACGAAACAAGTTTTTGATAAAGTTTTCACCTCATTCAAAATGAAATTGAATTCAAAAAAAATCATAATTTCTGTGCTGTAGGAAATTACTATCTATGTCTATTCATCTCTTGACTTGCTTGCTCTACCATTACTGTTGGATAAACCTTATTGTTCAAACTGATTTCATAATATCAGTCATGCCATAATATTTCTCTTAATAAAAAGCCTTTGCAGTATCGCAATAGAAATATTCATTATCTCTTTTTCTTTAAAATTAGGAATCTCAGCTGGCTGCTACAAAAAAAAAGCTCTAATGAGCTTTGGACAGGAAGAATTTGTTTAAAGAGGAGTATTTAAATTTAATTTAAAATAAATAGAAACATAAAGATCTTCAAGCTGAGGTGGTCAAGGTACATTCCATTATAAGCTGATTTCTGAAACTGCAGGCCATGCTAAGTTAGATCTTAACTGTCAAACCCTGTTTCATTCTACTTATAGTCTTTTCGAAAGTTTTTCCAACATCTCTTTCGGTCACCAGCTGAGCAAGAAAAGTATTTCTGCATTCACGTCTTTGAGGCAGTGAGCTCCATGCAATCTTTCTGTTTCAAGTATTACACATTTTAAACAGCCTCTAAGCAAGGAAAGAGGCACATTGCAGTGCTCTTTTTGTTACAAGAAAAAAAGAGGAGCGAACTGTTCAATTGTGGAGTTAAAAAAACTCCGCAGCCTCCAGATGCTGAAATCGTGCTTCATTCCCCACACGCAAAAACCGTTTCTCTCCGAAGAGTCTTTCGGTGATACGAACGCCCCCAAAGCCTCCTGGCTGGTTTATTCTCTTAGAGAGCCGCGGGCGCTCTTGCAGAGCCCCCGCGCCTGCTGCAGCAGCAGCGCCCTGAATAAACAGCGCCGAGACGCGGGAGGCCTTTCGCCGGCCCTCCGCAGGGAAACCCTCGCTGGGCTGCCCACTGCTCCCAAAGCAGAGGATGATAAATAGCGGGAGCTGGGCCAGCATGGACAGCCCCTCGGCTCAGTTCAGACTTGGAAACTTTCTAAATTCATCCTGCCGCTCCCGCGATCATCCTGCGGATGGGTATGAGCTTTATGGGGATGGCGAGCTTGTCCTCAGGCTCTTCTGCTCCTCCTCTGTCCTCTCCCCTTGGACGCACACGTCTGCCACCAACGGCGAGCGCACCCCAACAAGGCCGTGAAAGTTAGGAAGAGAAGTAAATCTGGGTGACAGGAAGGCTGCAGATGCCATCCAAGGTTGGTGACCGAGCAGGCTTTGCACTTGCTGGAGCTGCCCGCGGCCGAGCCTGCTCTGAAGGCAAGCTCGGGCTCTAAAACTCACCACATCAGAGTCCTCTGCTGACAGGAAATCCTGGGGTTACACAATACAGTATAAATTCTGGTAAAACCCTATAACGGGTTTTTCACTAGGTCTGCTAATGCAGCCGCACATGAGCATACTACAGCGCCCTGGAGCAGCTACTTCTGTCTGCACAGGGGCACGGCTGGTGGCCCTGAAGTTGTTAATGACAGTTCCTGCTGCATCTCTCTTACACAAAAGTGTATCCCAGAATCACATCAGACTCTTCTTGTTCATCATTCTCAGTACTTGGAGAAAACATTTGCTTGATATTCCATATAAATGCCCATGAATGTAAGTACCTTCCCTTGCTCGAGCGTCAATATTCTTTGCAGACCTCAGGGATACACGAAACTATGACTTTGGTATGATCTTTCTGGGAGGGTTGCCCAACCTCCAAGGCTCCAGCCCTATTTTTAATGCCATTTCTCTGAAGCAAAGAATGTGGTTGCAGAGCTCCTGTGTATGGTGAGAGCTGTATGCAAGTGTCATTGCAAAGTAGAAATAGATTCGTCCCAGCAAGTAAACTATCACCAACCAGTGCTTAAAAAGAGATGTGCCTCCCCTCCCAGAAAACTAATCAATGAATGAGTGTTCGCAGCAGAACTGGACATCTTTTCAGAATTTACCAGCAATTGCTCTTCAGCTAGAAACCAGTCTTTTACAAGCTATAATTTACCACAGAAAAACACACCTTGTATGTCAGCAGTTATTTGTTTCTCTATATTCTAGATTTTTCATCTCCACTCAAAAGCCAATTTTGAAAACGTTGTCTTGCATGTGAAACCTTTATTTCAAGCTAGCTAAACATGTCTTTCAACATGCTAATTCTTCCTTCAGCTGCTAGCTGTTAAAAGTTAACATCTGGTCATCGATGGTTGACTACCTCTGATAGCACAACTCCAGCAACACTATTCAGGTCTCATCATGCCTAATAATGATTACATAGGAATTCATTCAAACCAGTATGCCCATATGACTGGTGGGAACTGCAATTTTCCAAAAGATAAATTTAATTCATTAGACCCCACTGGTAACAATAGGAGTTATGAGAAAAAAAGGAGCCACTTGTTTCCCTTCAAAGCACTAAAGACATTCCCACATTCAAAACGCAGTAGACTTCCTAATTTTCTTGAAACTAAATCATATTCATATATCCTAACAAAAAAGAAAATCATCGTAGTGGAGACAGTATAAATACATAAATTATTCTGTATGCTAGGTAATACAGCAATTATTAGACTGAGAGGAAATTTGAAGAGAAAATAGCCAAAACACCATTTTGTTGACCAACTTGAAGACTGAAAGAGAAATAAAGGAAATATTAAGAAGTGTGCATGATTTACATGTAAACTAAATAGTATCCTGCCAACTATTTCAGTTTAGTCAGCTAAGAATAATTCAGTAAATAAGGCAAAAAGTATAGGTCGAAGGTGATGCTGAAAAGAAAGCTAAAAGATAGCAAGGGGGCTGTTCAACAACTTTTAAATACATTTATGTTTGCTAGGTCAGCTTGTGCACATTTTATTTGTCATTAATCTGAGGTAGTCTGAGATAACTGAAAAAGACAACCAAACCCAAAATTCAATATAGTAAAAGAGGAAAAGATAATAGAAAGCTTCATTTCTTTTTTTTTTCTTTTTTTTTTTTTCTTTTTTTTTTTTCTTTTAAGGCTTGATAGACTCTCTGACAGAATTGAGGCTAAAATACCTGGGATACTTTGAAAATCTTTGATTTACACTGCGTTCAAAATTGGTCTTCTGTCAGCCACTGTCCCCTCAGAGGTGCAAAAAATGACAAGTTCTTGTTAAAATGTTACTTTTTATTATATTTAAGTGCAATGTTTTGATGAATTTTCTTGCCTGTTAAACATCTTTCTGTTACACTGCAACTTGTTCTTTAACTTAAAGATCTCACTGAAGAAAAGTGTTGCTTTGACCTGGCACAGGTTTTGCTGAGAACAAAATTGAGCTGGGTTTCTAAGGTCCTCTTTCAACTTGATTTTGCTGCTGAAGAAAGGCTACAGTTAAATTAGGAACTTCAACAAGTTTCACAAGCTTAGATAAATCCCTGTCTTATGAACTTCTTTCTTTGTGAAGTTTTAGTTTTCAAATGACACAGTATGTGCTATTTAAAGTTATCCTTCCATTCTTTGGCAAAGTGTGTTATGGAATTGTATAGCAACGGTGCCAAATTTGACAATTTTCCATGGTCCAGAAAAATCTTTTAATACTAGGATGTTGTGGTATTTGTGACAATGAATTAATTATGTATAGTGTATGCTCTGTTTGTTTTCCAGAGAAAATAGTTATTATTTAGTTAAAAACAGTACAGAAGATATTTTGGTCATTTGGAATCAGAATTTGGAATCAGAATAACTTCTCCAATTAAGAATTCTTCCTCTTCTGCTGCTCCCCGGAGTACTCACTGAGTGGTGATGTCTACCCAATCAATGGATACGTAACATCACAAACTCTGTTTTTAGACATAGGTGACATTTGGGGGATGGTAACAAGTGGAAAGAATTCAAGTGAAGAGGAGAAGGTACATTTTAGAAACAGGTTTTACTGCCTTACTGTGTTACTAATCTCATGTGAACCCTTAGTCTTCACCTTTGCTTCTCTGATCCATTGCCTAATCTCAACAGTCCTCTTCTAACCCGATGTTCAAAACTTTTCCAAGCTTCATTCTGACCACTGATTATTCGTGTTTTTTTCCATAATGCATTAATATTGGACTTTTTAATTCCTATCTCTTTATTGCTGAGTACCCTGTTCAATGGACCCTCTCAGGCACATACTTATTTAACATTGAGACCAAATGCTTTCTTTGTTTTTCATTTTTCATTGCCGAATAGTTCTTTTGAAATTTACAATTTTTATTTTCCTTTCTATTTGACTATCATGTTAATGGCATATTTAACTAGATCAGGGTCTCTCACACTTACATCATATGATTTTTTTATTCTTCCAATATTACCGAAGATTACTTTTACGCTCATTAAACTAAGAATTTCTCGTTTCTTAAGTCTGCAATATTTCTGGTAAAATGTGTCAGTACTTTACTGTATTTCTTACATTCACAGGAATATTTTGACTTGACCTTTATGCTTAAGAGATCACAGTTTATCCCTAATGGCTTTTTATGAGTTTTTTAATGAGTTTATCTCATTACCAGAATCTCATTACTACAATGGAAAGCTATAGCTTAGTAGATAATTTTATGACAGCACCATCTAAAATTAACTTTGCTGTGTGCACCGTGGACTCATTCTTCCTTAAATCCAAGCTATAAACTGATAAGCCAGGACTGGGAGAAGCGATGATGGTCTTTCCTGCAGCAGCCTGAAGACTTAGGATAGTGTCAAGCCTGCTTTACTCAACTGCACCATGTCACACACCTATGCTAACGTAGCAGCCACAGCGGGAGGGTGCCTGCCTGAAGGACCCTTCTCCTGTCAGTGAGGGACGGCTCTCACAGTACGCTACAGGACTGCTCCGTAAAAATCCCATTAACTGGTCCCAAGAGAGCTTAGGAGAGCACCGGCATACAAAGTGCAGCCTGATTATTCTTAAAGCACCTTGTACACAACAGCTGCTTGCAACATGCAAAAGTAGCTCTATGATTTTGAATGAACCAAGCTGGCACCATCCCTTGTGAATATACGTTTAGGCATCTCTTCTTGCTCTAGATGTGCTGGAATTCCAGCTTAGATTTTTACATTTTTACGACAACATTTTTATAAGATGTCCTCTGTGTAGTCTTTTTGATTATGAAGCCATTGCAGGAACAAGAAATTTAATATACCATCAGCAAATCTGCATATACTAATTGAGCTGAAGTCAGTGGAGTCATAACTATCTAACCCTTTTGCAAAGTTAAGGCACGTACAAGACTTGTGAGGGCTTTGTAGGACTTATCAAAAGGTTTTGCTATATTTATTCTCTGAAGTGTGTTCGAGGGGGGGCAGAGAGGTCTTTTGCCTCACACAGAAAACTTTTGTTGACTAAATCTTTTTCTTACTAAAAGGGACAATGAGATATTCAGGGAATAAAGAACTTCCCAAATATTTTTTAAATGGACATTACTGTGCGGGTTGCGTATACAATAATTTAATGATATTGCTAAGGGGTGACAAACTGCCCCATGGCTTCTGTTCTCCAACACATTTTTCTATTCCAGAGGCTCCCTGTGTTCATATTTACAGTTTTCACTTTAGAATTGTAATGTTTCTTTCACATTTCCATTAGTTCTTCCAAGTTTTAATGCCAACATTTACAATTTCTTATTTAACATAGGGAGGTTTAAGCAATAGCAGTCTCCAGGCAAGGGCAATACTGAGCAGGCAGCAGAGCAATGAGATTTAATTGCCCTTGAGTAAGAATAAATCATCGCAATTAGGGGGAAGATCTATGTGGCAGAGCATCGTGTAGTTCAGTAACAGGGATCTGAGAGGTATGATAGCTCTTATGCTGCAAAATTCCCAATTAACTTGTTTTCTCTGCTAGAATATTTCTTTGGGTTGTATCCACCTGGATCAGGATACAAAATGTTTCCTTTCCACACACTTCTCAAGGGAATTGCTTCGGTCATCTCACCACGTATCTTCTAAGTTATTGGTGGCGATGGGGGCAAGTAGGCTTTCTGTATTTTTTAGAAATATTTTGGGGGGCTGCTGCTTGCTGAAAAAAATAATTGTAAATCTCTGTTACAAGCCCAGCTGGTGCATTCAAGGTTATGCTAATTCMAGCCCATGGCTCTGCTGGTGTGACAAACAAGGCTATAAAATTCAAGTATTGACTAAGGTCTAAAATGCAAATATTTGTGTCAGGTTTTTCAATTAGCAAGCAGTAAGGACTGTACATTTGCACATCTTCTAAAAGTGGTTAAATGACTGAGCAAATAACTTTCTAGAAGCATCATCTCTACATATATATTCTTCATGTTTGATCTCACTATTAACCCACATGAGAACGGAGTGGTCAAAGCAGCCCCTTTATGATTAATCAAGGATGTATATATATAAACACAACGAGCCACAAATCCTCAACACTATGATGCTGAAATCATTCCAATAAAATCCAGGATATATTTAGTTTTAGTGTGTTAATACCTGCTGTTGTTATGATTGGTGAAAATCCTATACCCCAGAAAATAGTACAACAGCAAGAAAGAATAAYATGTAATATTCTTCAGGGTATCAGGTCACTGATTTCATACATGCAATAAAGGGCATATTTTTTCCTATTTTTATATATGTGCACACATACATGTAAGCAACAAAGACATCTGAGGTATGAACTTACTAGTTTTCCCCAGTTGGTCCTTTTTGCTCTCTCTCTTAGGMGCCTATTCTAAATGCCTCTGACATTGACAAAACAGCTCCTACCATCTTCCATGAACACTGAATCAAGCCCAGAATTATCTGCACAAACGTCATTAGTTTAAACAGCTCACAGAATGCCAGCAGCAAAATCCCAAGCCCCAGGGTGGTCTAACTCATTGGCTCAGTCAGCATCTGCTCTTCCTTTATCACCTTTATCAGGTGAGCATTTAACAGATAATTCTTTGGGAACTGTGTCTCCAGTGGGAAACACTGGTGTACCTAGAGGCTCATGAAAAAAAAAATGTAACAACCTGGGATTTTTATTATTTCATTTTTTGCTTTTTCCGGGTTTGAGGGTTTTTTTATTATTATTATTTCAAGGCAGAAAAGTGCAAATCATCCGGCATTCCACCTCTCATTGCTTAAAAATAAATCTGACAGTTTCATTGCACTTTTTCTACAGGTACATAAACATCATTAAATGAGAGGAGACCAAACAAAACAAAACCAACAAAATCTGAGTACCAGTTCAGACTCCAGTGCGGTTGTAAATGATGGTATGTGCAGTGCAGAAGTACATASTCTCTGACCTCTGCTCTTAGGCCAATAAACCTTTTCTAGTTATAATGACAAATGCCTCAGGGGCTGTTCTATTTGAGACAAACACTAGCTACAAGGTGATTTGAGCCATCTCTTATTTATGCCTTTTATAGATTTTCTTCAGATGGGAATTGCATGATTAGAAGGCTCTCCTACCAGCRATAGGCAAGCAATCAAACAGGCTGACAAAAATTAAAATGACTTAAGAGTAGTCACTTAACTTGAAACTATAAGTCGACCAAGTACTGCAAAGACTGTTATCATTTAAGCAGTTGCAGAGAAAGAAAGAGCAAAAAAGAGAAATAAAGAGAGAAAGTGAGAATGAATGAAAGAGAGTTTCAACTCATCCTATCTTTTTAAAACAACAACATTATATCCTCAGCTTTGCAGAAAGCTGTTTCTTCCTTTATTACATAGTCTGCATTAAAATCTGTGCTTCAGTAAAGCATATATCAGTTTAAGTCAATAGACTGTCACCTTGCAGAAGGYGTGGATCTAGACCCATATTTCAAGGCTCGTTATGTTGTTTTTGCAGCAACAAAACYGCTTTCCCTCTGAAATTCACTCTCTTTTTAAGCATAAAGGCAGGCTTGCCAGGTGTCCCTGTGGAACAGAAGATTGCGTCAGCCCAGATAATTCACCCAGCTCTAAAACTGCATGATTTTTTGCTCACAATATCCCATGTTTTCATTGATTGAAACTTTGACCTGACTGGACTCATCATGCTTGCTACAGTAATATCTATTGCACCAATGGTGCAAATAAAAACCGTGTTGGGGGGGSGTGAGGCTGGGGACAGGACCATTTATTCACATTTATTAATGTTATTACCTTACTTTGTAGCTGAAGTGCTGTTATACTTAGTTTTAGTTATCAAAAAGACATGTATTAGCTGCCTAACAATGTCAACAAATCTTGACTTATGTTATACTTTATAACGATTCACTGTATTCTACTATATAGTCCACTATATTTCATCAGCAGATGGAAGCAGATGTAGAATCTCTTTTCATCTTTTATTTCTTTTAAATGCTTAAGCTTTGAAGATGAACAAATCACAAAAAAGTCCAAAATTAAACTTTTTATGCAAACAGTGCATGAGTTTCCATATTATATCTATAGAACCTATGATATATGGTAACCAATTAACTACAGGTAGCAGAGGAAAGGCTTATACTTGTAAAGCTCTTCTGCAATTAGCTGAGGCCTACTTAAGATCGTGGTTACTTAGAGTGATCAGTTTCACGTTGACACTTTCTGTTCCCAAAACGGTGGCTCTTTCTGACTGAAAGCGWGAACTCCGCGCTTGCTATTAGTCAGTCTCTAGATGGTCTCACTGTAATGACCCCCCAGAGAGGTCTGAACAGGGAATCCTTGGCAACAAATTACAGGTTTCTATCCCCAGAGCTCAATGAGTAGTTTTGTTAGATGAAGTCTGTTATCCCCTCTGGAGCCGTGGTCTCCTCTGTGGCTTCTAGAGAGGGATGTGACAKCTGAGAGTTATATTACTTTAATGACTTTTGATTCATGTCTTGATCATTCAGAACGATTCCTTCCCTTAATCACTGGGGCTGTTACAGTTTTTTTCTTTTTCTTCTCCTGCTGCATATGTCTTATYAGGGTTGTTTTCACCACAAAAAGATATGAGGAAGAGAATTCCTGCACCAGTCTTTTTTAAGGTGACCTCATGCCCCAGCTCCTTCACAAAATGTAACATTAGCAAATTAAGCCAGGCTGGGACTTAGCAAAGTTCAGRGATAATTCAGGCTGTGAAATCAGAGTGATAGTGTCGAATGTTTTCTTCTGCACTATAAAGGAAAACAGTGTCTTTGAACTCAGCAAGGACTTTGTAGGACAGGAGGATTGTTTGAACCAGTTTTCAGTATACTCTCCTCAAACTGTTCTGCGCATTGGAAGAACACTGCAGATCCCTTGGGTGTAAATTGCAACTGTTTTCCCCAGTCAGCTAAAGGACGCACACAAGGTTCTYGTTGTATTTATGTGTATAGTGGTACTTGAGTCTGTGGCAAACACTTAGTCAATAAGAGCAAACATCAATAGCAATAAAAAAGGCTTGTCTTTCCTTTTCCTGCAAAGTCAATGGAATCTGTCTCATGTGATTTACTCGCCCACTTCTGCAGGTGAAATGGTCCCAGGGCTGGAACAATTCTGTTTGATAGGCACATTTTACAACTATTTAAATGGTTGCCAATATCATCATGAATCTTCTGTCATCAAAAGTGTTCTCTCACTGTTTTCTTATTTATCACATCTGAATTACCTATATATAATGTGGATAGGGGCTTGTTGCTATCACCTTAATTTCTGTATTTTGGAGGTTGCGTGGCAAATTTAGATGCCGTTAAAACCAGTCTAGCATCRCTACATGTCTCTAAGATTATCTAGTAGGGATGAACAATCTTGAAGATCCACATTATCTGCAATGCCATTTTATGTTTGCAATATATTCATTATAAAGCAGGTTTCTATAATGTAGCCTTATAAACTTTATGAAAGAATGACTGACTGTCTGACTCTCACTGCATGATTAATCAAATATCAGGTGCCATTTCCTAGCCTCAAATTTTGGTTGATTCTTGAAGGAGAGGAACCAAAGAGCATGAAAGAAAATTAGATCTGTTCAATTTCTGTTTGATTTGTCAGAAAAGATAAAGGGTGTTATTTTGGGTTACCTTAGCTTGGCCGTCATCCCAAATGACCACTGTAACTTCACACATTTAAATGTCTCAAAAAGAATTCACAAAAGGGAATTTGTTAAGTACAGTCTTCCAGAACTAAATGGACTTTGGAAGTATTTGTGTTCCATATCCTAAGCACTAGCAAACATTTCATCAGAGTTTAGAGTAGTTCTCTGTGTTAAATTAAAAGCTGTTGAGTTTTTGGAAAGAAAAGCATTAGAAGTGTCCAAAACAATACACTRAAAATAGAGATGAGAACAAGAAAGCCAATGAAAGCAATAAAGCATTAAAAGAGATGGTGTTAAAGGAAGGATGGAAGGGAGAGAAAAGAGTCTGCAGAAGAATTCAAGAATAACTGTGTATCAGAAAAGAATACAATTGAATACAATTTTGAGTGCAGTGACTCACAAACTAAAATTGTGATTTATATATGTCTRTTGTAGTAATTGCATGGAATATTGRATGCATGTGGAAACACACACACATGCTCACAAACTGGGAAGGTGCACATAGCAATAAAATTAAAACAAAATTTTGTTCCAAATGACTTATTAAAAATYTATTGCATTACATTAAATGTCAGGCCTTTTAAACCAAGCTTTCTATGTTAATCTACCTTTCCTCATCTAATAATTGCATTTCCAATAAATCACATTTGTGACATGCAGTCTGACTCAGAAGAACCTCGGTGAAGGTTTTTTATTCCCACCATCTTTGCTAATAAAACTGACCACAGCTACTCAAATGCCTGCCTTCATATTCTAGGATGCAGTAAGATTTTTTTAAGATACCCGCACATCTTTGATTTTATACAGCAAGCGGACCAAGTCAGATATTTGCTCCCATCTATATATCTATACTATACAACATAAGTATTGCTTAATTTTCTGCAATGGATCTCCAATAGTTATATTGGTTTTGTCTGTGGAATTGAAAATAAGTTTTGCTGTATCATAAAGGACATGAGATCAAAACCTCAAATGGCTCATGCTTTCTTAGTCTGTCCCAGTAACAAGGTAAAATGACTACACTTAAGCTACCATGAAAGTGATTGTGTCCTATCTAGGACATATCTTTTGTACTCACTTTACCGTGGGAGAAATGAAGACAGGAAAATTATCAATGTAACACACAGAGATAATATAAAGTCATGAATAGTTTGCAGTACAGATTCAGGTCAGTGCAGAAATTAGTCTGCTAGCAAACAAAAGGACTTTTGTGGGTCGATTCCCAGGTCTTGTAAACTCCGTGTAACCGTGAAGTTAACTGATGCTGCCTTTGAACATCAAGAGACCTGCAGATGCTGTGAAAGCTTGACAGCATCCCAAAAACCTCTGAACAGTCTTAGAGACCATGACTAACCCCTGAACTTTACAGCAAGACACATTATAGCAAGTTCAACACCAGCAACTGGTTTTACAACATTTTACTTGTTAAAGATTATTTTTCACAAAGAAAAGGAACAGAGCTTCTTGTTTCAAGTAAAAGCTACGTTGTCCATTACAGGTATATATCTCCAAGGAGAAGGGAACAACTATCCCAGCTAACTTCACAGCCCAAATAAACTGAGCATGCTAATGTGGACTGCACCTGCATTTATATTATGAAAAAATAAGATTTGAGTCCTAGCTTACCAAGCAAAAAAGGTAAGGTCCTATCTCCTTAATATGTTTAGTTAAGTTTATGTCTATTCACTTAGAGTGCATTGAAATCTGTAGCAATAATATACCCACACTTCAATACCCTGCTGGATCTGCTTTTATATATCATCTAATCAGATAGTTTGTACAGATTTTAATTATTAAATAATTTTATTTTTCTAATTATTAGTAGTGTTTGTTACCCTCATACTTGATATAACTACATGTATCAAAATAATGGGTAACAATAATAACGTGTGCTTCTCAAAATTAGAGTGCAGACTGTATAGTGCAACGTATACAWACACACACACATATATATACACCGTTTTCCAGGAAAAAAAGAATTATTAGCAGCCATAGCATACTTAGCATCAATTATAATCCTAAAAAGCAATTAAGTTTTGGAAAACTTTGTATTTTTGTACAGGCCTCCTAGACTCAGTTTTACGTGCTACAGATATGTCTGTCCAGATAACGCAATATCTGCAAGATAACAATGAGCACAGAGTAATGGTGTACAAAAGCATACCTAGATACACAGCAGGTATCAAAAACATGTTGTACTTTCACCTTTCTAGGCAGAATTATTGACAGTAAGCTGCAACCTGTAATTGTCATGTCATAATATTTGCAGCTTTATCTGTGACAGATTCAATGTATTTGCAGAGACAACTTTCATCATGTAAAACCTGAAAGCATTATAGTCAGTTGCAATTCTTAGTTTATAGCTGCACTTGAGATGTTCTTTAGAATTTACTTACTGTATACTAAAAAGTCCCGGTATAACAGACATTTTCAAAATATATAGACAAAGGATTCCACTGGAGACTGCATTCTGGCACAGTTCAATGTGCTTTCTTCTACTTTTTGCTCTGAACTAGCTCCTAGTCTAATATACATTGAAATGTCAATACCTTGTATGACATTTATCTTGTTCTAGTTCTAGCAATTGAGGATAAAATAATAAATGGATATTCTCCCAGTTCAGACAGACTCCAACTTAGCCCAGCTTTTTCTTGTGTCAAGAGATAAAGTAAAATAAAAATCAGTTTCAGATTTTATTTACTGTTTCCAAGAGTTCTTTTGTATTTAATGCCACCAGCCTCCAGATCAAGGAGCAGTAGCTGCAGAGACATTGGTGTTGTAGCAACTGTTTCAGATCTCTCAGGACATGCTGTTCTTCATGGGACTTCAATTCAATACAACAAACCTGAGGGGTTTTATAGAACCTCCAGACCTAAACACTCTTGTTTGTGTGTGTGTGTGTGCACATGTGTGTGTGGGTGTGGGTGTATTTAAGATAAAGAAGAGGAAAAAAAATGTTTCGTCATAGTGGGCAAAAACTGTAAGACAATCAGCAGTTCCAGTAACTAGAATAATGCAATATTTTTACAAATATTGTAAAGATATATTTAAGCACTTAGAATACATTTTCTCAGGATATTCTTAATGAAAGAAACATCAGCCATCACTGGAAATTAAATTTTATGAATTTCAAAGACAAAGTTGCAATTTTAGGAAGAAAATGTAAGCACTAAAATTGCAAACTGTGGAGTAATTCAGGCTCTAGAGATGTTCTAAACTTTCTTATTGAAACCGCACTTAAGATTTCATACATTTCTGAAGGCTTTTCTTTTTTTTTTTCAATTTAGCAGGTGCTATCATTGTCATTATTTATCATTATTATAGTGTCCTACTAATATGGATGATATATCCTCCATTTTTCAGTACCTCTTCATTAATAATTCCTATAAAGTGCTATATATCAAGAAATGTAATGAACAATAAGATAAAATAATTATTTAAAATTATATAATTTACTTATTTATATTAAAGAAACTCAGTAAAGCACTAGAAAGGCAACACTCTCTAAGTGAAATCCTCTATCTGCAAGATGCCAGTGGGCACATAACACTGTTATATTGAAAGGCCTCTCTTCCTCCTCAGCAGACACTTGGAGACCGTATTCTACAATTCTACAACTGAGCACATAAGGATAGTTTGCAAGGGTGTTCCCTGGGCAAAAGTTGATAAATACTGAATTACTGTACCCAGTAATATTTCATTCCCGCTCTGTACTAGTTATAATCCTCTCCTGGTAAATGTGGAGCTTTCACACTCCCTGGATAATCTGCCTGCTGCTAAGCCCTATGAACTCTGATTTCTCCTGGCAAAAGACAAGCAAATCTTTGTGAGCAAAAACACATATTCCACCTCTGTCAGGTAAGGCTGCAAAACACTTTAGAAGATACACAGCAATTTTTAAGAGATTTCATTTCTGAAGCCAACTAGGAGGTTTTATGGGGCCAGTATGGGACCACGCAAGCAGCAAAGCATAAGCTTTTAAATGTATAAAGCAYATTTAAACAGTTAAGCTAAACAGTTGCAAGCTTATGGGGCTTACTAAGCTATAGTATTAATAACATTGATATACTTCAAAGATGTATTTGCAATAGAACATTCTACTAAATTATTTTTAATTTTCCTAATACTTGAAGTAACTACTAAAATAAAATGTACTTTTCTTTATTCTGGGTTTCTTTTTAACTTTTTCTTCTAATCCAATATATCTTTCTATAGATATATAGAAGTTTCTTCAAAAACAGAATTAATAGTTTCCAGTTCTAAATCAGAACAAATTTTCAAATGAGCTGGGTGCTCACATAACTTTGAAAATTTACAGATGAAGAGTTAGTCAGTATGCAGTGCCCTCTACTGATCGACTCAGTGAAATCATAAAAATAGTACATAACTTTTTCCTACTCACATTTCTTGATATCTTAGTAAATTAGAAATAGATATTGGTGGCAATGGTGATTTACAGCAATTCCATTGGCAATTCTATTTTTATCCATCACATCCTTCTACGCAGAGCTTCTGAAACCTTTCTCTTGAATTTTCAAAATAAATTAGGTATAACAAAGACGTTTGGGAACCTTGATTATGTACCACAAAACAAAACAGGCAAAACAACTCTGGTAACAATGGCCACTAACCTATAATGTCAAACTTCCATTTTTATCATCTTTAAAGAAGCATTAATACAACAAGAAAGTACTGAAAACGTAAAACCTTATGTTTATTAGTACAGCAGCTTTGTATATTATCTAACTGCAGGCTAGTGCAAAACACAGTCTACAGTTATCCAAATGCTGCCCAAATGTTGCTGTATTCCTAATAATCATTCCTCTGGATAAATCTTATTAACAGCAACAATAGATAACAGAAACATCTTGAATTATCATGTTTACTATAACAAGAAAAGGATTTTTACTAAGAAATAATATGTAGGAAAAATTTGCAGGAAAATCCTCCTGCACTGATCTGGCTCAGCAGGACAAGGGTGCTTTCAGAGAGGGATAAAAGAAGCAAGAGCAAAGGTCCTGGTCACAGCAGCCAGGCAGCCGGCCGGGATATTACTTGGATTTTGTGGTTCTTCATGGGTTCTTCTTTGGTCTTACTATGTTGTGCAGTATAGAAAATTGATTCAGTCACACCTATGGATCGTTACTAGACTGGTGAGCCCCACAGCTTAAAAATGCATAAATATACMAAAAGGGCCTTTATTTCAAACTCATATATTCATTTAAATCAAATCCTGGTAACACTCTACTTGCAGGGCTGCTGCAGACTCCCTGAGTGGGAAGGAGAGGGTGTATTCAAAACACATCACATCCTCAGTTGTGGAAGGGCCTCTTGAAGTCTGTCACAGCTAGGGACTTCTCTAAGCAAGATCAAGCCAAAAAATCAAGACCACCCCAGTTGCAAGAGTCTCAGACTACCTGTGCTCTTTTACTCTACTGGGATGAGCTTAGATCTGGTCCAGTTGTATTTAGATCTATTTTGCTTGGTGACATCAGTGTTGAACTCTGAAGGGATTCACCTCCAGTAACCACCGCCTGCCTTGATGTTGACATGAGCAAACAAATGTAAAATATATTCAGGTTTTCAAAGGGAGTCAGATTTCTCTGTCACAGGAAGAGGAAAAAATCAGTTCATCCTCCACTGTGTGCTACTGTGCTCAGAACTAAAAACAGAAACAYTTGCCTGGAAAGCGCCACTGAATCCCTTTTTCTCATGTTTCTCTTGTCCACGCTACCTGCTTACACTGCTGTCATGGCTTATAAYGCACACTCTTTGCCTTTATTTACTAGTGCAAATAAATGACAAAATATTTTAAAAGGCTCTCATTTTAGGAGAGAAAAAGGAAGCCGAGCTGGATGGGGCATTCGAGAGCTATTGCAGCCTCTCTTTCGAAAAGCCTCGCTGCCAGTTATTGCAGGTAATATTGTCACTCCAGGGKAATGGTGAGATCAAGCAGTGCTAGCAGATTTCAGGGACCTGCTTTTCTCTGTCAAGACAACCAGTTTTGTTACRTACACGATGCAAAACTTTTCTGTACTCTGCCCATTGCTACACCCAGACAGGTCAGCAGTACCTCTCATTTTAAAATGGATTTGACAACTACTGCTTCATGCAAAATATAATGTAGGCTAGGTATCATCTTCCTGGAGGCTATGTGAGTGAAACACCAGTAGTACCAAAATTAGCCACAATTCATGTATCTGCAGTAATAAAGTTTTATAGAACAGGATAAAATACCTGTTTGAAAATGTAAATTTCTCCATCATTCCTCACTTTATTCTCACACTTATTAAGCATGTAAACCAATGTTGTATCCTCAAAGTACGTAAACCATACACAGTGCCATGTTGCATCCAACACTGCATCCTAATATGAAGGATTATAATCAGGACAAGTTTATGAAGCTTAATATTTCAACTGTTATTATGAAACGAGGAGGAAATGTCACGGTTATTATTGGTTCACTAAATTAGAAGATGCATCCAAGCGATCAGTTTGGATAATATGTTTTTACTTTCACAAAATAAACACTAAATGTTACCAATAATTTACAATCTTCTCCGTTAGTAGAACATATATTTAAGAAAGTAAAATTAATGCATTATATGAACTAAAAAACTTGTGAAAAAATCCAGCATATCATAATTCCCAAAACTGAAGAAGCATTCTGAAATCACTTTGTACATTTTGATTTCTAAATCATATTTTCAAGTTTAAATTTATAAATGAGCAAGTGAGCTCTTTAAATATGACTCGTATTTTTAGTACGCATTGCACCATTCTTCCTCATTCATGTATTTTCACAGTCAGCTTAAAAGTTTTCATATGCAAGCTCAATGTAAGTGCAAATCCAGTTCCATTACATTTATTTTGAGTAAGTATTTCTAATGCTRTATGATTATCCCTTATATTACTGTCTTTTTCTAGGAAATTGCTTGAAGAGGAGGTTCCTCTGAAGATTTCTACAGCTAGATATGTTGATTTTATTCATCTGAATGGCTGAAAAGTCATGCTGCACGGCATGACAAGGATACTAAACTGTTTAAGGACTACTCAGCTTCTAAATGTACACGTTTACCGTTTAAGTGCCGGTGGAAACAGCCAAARTTTTTAATGGGGTGTGGATGCCCGCTTTGCTTATATGGTACTGAAGATTTCAGTGCTAGTATTTCCTCTGAGATGGATTTCATCAGCTCCATAGGCTTGCTAACTACATACTTAACCAGCTGCTTAACAACTGGGCATTCTCAGAAAGGGACTGACAGTGATCCACGAAGTCATCAAGAGATTAGATGCACACCCTACAAGTTATAAGAAATTAGTGCAAAGCAGGAAAAGCTTTCATCAGCAGCATCTCCATATTTCTCTTAACACCTAAAAATGTTGTGTATGCAATCTGTGTTACATAAATGTTCCCAATGACTGTAAAGGTACATGTTACTGTTTACTGACTTCTCCAGAACTGGTAATTTCATCTGAACGAGATAAGGTACCTGCCTGCATCTCCTGACAGGAGCTATCTGCTTCCCTCTGATAGTCAAAAGGCTGCCAGAAAACAAGAYGCTTCCATTAATTGCAACTTCCAATCTGCATCCAAAACATACAGCATTTACTGAGCTCTGAGACTGCATGGAAGGACTCTAATGATTCTTGGTGAGATGATTTATGGAGTTATGGTCCCTGCTTCCTGCCACTCTTTCCCTGCCAAAACTCACAACTCTGCTGCAGAATTGGCTGAAGCAAATGAGTTCGTGGATGCTAATTGCTCTGGCACRTAGCCTATTTCTGCCTAATCTTCTTTCGGTGATAGGACAATGAACTTTAGTTCTGTCTACCTTTTGTCAYGGCAAAACTGAGCAGAAGAACACATTCAAATTTTTTTCTGCTCTGATGCCAAACAAGTTCAAGATCTCATAAGAAAAAAATTTAGGAGAAATGAAGCAAACAAAGAAACAAGAATATGACATAATCACCTGCATATCTGTAAGGACATTAATTTGCAATAGAAAGTGTGATTCAAAGTATTGCTCTTACTAACTCACTAGTCATTCCCACTACTAGCCTACCTCTGGCTATTTTGCGCTAAGTATCACTCAAGTCTGACCAGGAATTCAATCTCAGGTCTTAAAAATCCCAATAAAATACTTAATAAGCCAGAAATATTTCAAGGAAAATTTTGATTTAAAATCAGCATATAGGAAGAAAAAATAGATAGTCAAAAATTCCAAACTAGATCTAATTATTTTTTGCATCAGAATCACACAGACAGACAATAGATTCTAAAGGCAAAGGTATAATACATGAATTAGAATCAAGACATTATTTTAGCTACACTCSCTTCCAAAGGTGAGAGGGAAAGCGACAGAGGATACATGTGCTTTTATGCTTGGGAGGCTTCCTATCAATAAGTCAAATCCGTTGCCACTTTGCTATGGATATGTCAGGAATTTAGCATCTTCAGATATCTTTAGACTATGTAAACAGAAGAGACAGGGTAAAATAAACTTAACAGATTGTGCCTTGTAACTATACCTGAATCCCAGTGATGATCCCAGCAGGCTTGAATTCCAGCATCCGGTTTGGTGAAGCAGCTTGCCATACTATAAGGGCTCAAGTGCTTTCCCCTCCATCTCTTCGTACTTGAAATGCTTCTTTAGAAAGCTTTGTTCAGAGAGATTTTTCTTCTGGTGGGAAAAAAAAAGAGAGAGACAGTGACAGATAAAAGAGAATTACAGTCTGAGGGAGAAAAAAAAAGAATTACGGTCAGTTCAAAACCACTCATCCTAAGGCAGCCACTTATTTTCTTTACAAATTCTCTTTGAAAAAGAGAACTGCAGAAAAGTTTCTGACCAAGATAATTCCATAAAAGAGTTACCTTTATCATATAGTGTGATTAGTACTTGGTGTCAGTATAGATGCACTGAATAAATTCCCAGAGATCTGTGATTTTCCAAACAGAAATATCACGATAATACCATTTGCTTTCTGCTTCTTTTTTCCTCAAYTGTGAAAATTACGTTTTCTCTGGGACATTATTGGTCAAATTCTGAAGTCAACATGATTGCTAAAGTACCAGTAAGTATAGTTCAGTCTGCTGGGATTCCAAAAAGAGGTCAGGTTGGAGTTATACTGTATTTTTAAAAATTGCTAAAAGTGTGTGAGAGAAAAGATAAAATTAAATAGACTAGATCATTTGACACAAAATTAGTTCTGCACAGCAAAGATTTATGAGTCTACCTGCTGTTTTGTCTCGAAGTTATGCCAGTCAGAAGCTCCAGAAACCATATTACTTATATAGAATCACTTGAAACTCTGGCACATCACAGCATACTTCTCTACCACCTAGATCACAGCACACATACGTATTCAAACCAAGAAAGACCTCTGAGTTCTGACAATTAGTTTGATAAGCCTTTGCCCATAATAATGAGAAAAAATGTTCCATCATTACAGGTAAGGGAAGTACCTTGAGAAAGACTCTGGATGAGGTAATAGTTTAATTCATTCAAATGTCATTTTTATCTCCACACCAATTTCAAGTGAATGCTGTGGTTAAATGCCTCCACTATATAGTCTTTTTTTCCCCAGGAAATAAATGTTATTCCTTCCTGTTATGAAAGTGGCTCCTTTCAGCATCATCAGAAGTAACCTAGGGAGAAAATAATACAATACACCTTTCACTTTGCAGCTTGCTTAGGTATTGTAGGTGTAATGTTCAGGTGTTGCTGATGACTGTGACTCCTTTCAGTGCACAGTGCTCCATAYCTCCATTACTACCTAAATTATATCTCATGTGCTGATGATTCAGATATTCATGCTGATGATTCAGGTATTCATCTGAAGATCCTCAATAGGTAGCAAATCACAAGTGAACACAGTYGTAAGAACAGGATTACAAATACATCAGTCAGGGAAGAGTGCTAAGGTGGGACACTGCCTGTTGCACCAGCAGTGGCACGTAACAGCACAGAAGTAATGTTTTTAAAAATAATTTTAAGAGCTGAAGCTAGTGGGATTTGTCATAATGTATTTCAGCTCAAATTTCAGAACATGATACTGTTATGTTGACTGGATTTTAACCACAAAAGCCAATGCCAGCTCTGCATCTGCAAGCAAAGCAATCATGAGATCACCACTAGCTGATCATATGGAGTGAATTTTAGTACCATTTACCTGTTCATTGAATATAAAGTCAGTAGTTTCAGTAGTTATTTTAAATCATTTGTTCAGTACTCACTTTATTACTAGTTCTGAGGGGGTGATTGTTTTCAACAGACTGATGATGCAAGTCAAATACTCACTGAGGTACTTGCTGCTTTTTTGGCTTCGATATTTGAAATAGCATTAGTGTTAATGATCTCAATCTTCCAAATGCTAATTCATTATGTTTTTGAGTCATAGGTGTTTTTCTTGACTCTCACATGTTATTTCCAGCTATTTTCAGTTACTTATTTTACATTATTTTATTTTTACCTCACTAAAAGAATACTAAAGACCTTTCACAGATTCCTTACGTTTTCAGGCATTATAGCACCTACCTCAGTGAGAAAGCACTRTGAGGACACAAATAAACATATTCACACTTAACACTGAACTTGAAATTTTAACTCTCTCACAGAGGAGTTAAATTATTTATGCACAGTTAGAAACATATACAACTGAAGTGAGGCAAGAAGAAAATGCAGTCCTATAGAATTAGGTGATCTAATGGATCTACAATGGAAAATAAATTTCTGAGATCTCAAGTATATGTCATGCAAAAGATGTGACACTACGAAGAAAGATAAAGAACATCTGAAACACATATCAACATATGGTCTGTCTTGCAAAACAGGGGGAAGGGGCACTGATTTTCACTTCTCTGTAGTCTATCTGGACTGTGGTTCAACCAAGATCACGTCCATGTGGTCTGAGGTTGGCATCATTACTTAAATACTACCATAAAACATAGTAAGACCAAACTGCAAAGTARTTCTATTCCAAAATAATAACGTTTTGCCTGTATTATTAGAGGGGATATGAAAATTCATATCATTTTTAGGAAGGGGAAAATAGATACTTTTCAATCTTGTATTTATTTGTTCCTTCTTAAACACAGTAATTCTTTTCCAAATATTTTGGAAAGATTTCTGCTTCATTTTAGATTGCAGAGGGAGTGTTTTCCTTTTTTTTTTTTACACTCAAAACATTAAAAACCAAATGCCAATCTCCAAGAAAATACAAAGATTTTTACTCACAGATGAAAATGTACTTCTCAATCTGAGAAGAAAATCACTTAGTGTTTTTCTGAATGTTTTTTCCCAGTTCTTCATTCTTAGTTTGTTCTTTCCTCTCCTTCCTTCACATCTATTAGTACAGACAAAACCACACCAAGCTCTGTAATGCACCGAGGAAAAGTGTAGCGTGTGATGAAACCAACATCTTCCTTATCATCTGGTGGAAGAGCTTGCCACTTCTGTGATGCTTTCCACTCCAAGCAGCTTTCAGAGCAGTAGAAATTATATTTTATATGCAGTATCATCAACAGGACTGATGAAGCCAATCACAAGCAAGGTTGTAAAGTGTTTGTAAAATGAGTGGTTAAGTAATAGAAAAAAAGGTCTTGCGAACTTTTAAGTTCTCCTAGGAAAAATAGATATGGAGATGTTATGCRAAGTTCAGAGGGATTGGATTATTTTTTCCAAATAAAATACTCTAAGTTTTATTTTGTTCCACAAAGAAATTAAAGTCCTTTCCAGAACATAATATTTAGATCACTGAAGCATATGTGAAATGCTGGTATCACCAAACTCTTTAATTGAAATTGAATACAATGAGCAAGGGATTTTCCACTAACAACTTTTGCCTGTAATGACTGATTAATATTTTAGGAGAAATCCATGTTAAAAAGTTAGCAACCCTGTTCTAGACAACTAAAACTGTATATGTCTCATGTCTGAGACTTATCTAAATCAGAATGTGTTACACACGTTCCATGGTCACCTCTATTTTATTCAGCTACAATGTCTACTTTAATCTACTTATTCTGGCATAAGGATACACCAGTTAATTTCTTTAATTGCTTTGCTGTAAATAATTAAATTAATTTCATTAGTTTATTTATGACTTTCATGTGACAATTTAAAGTCGTGTTATGGGAGATATTGTATGTTGGCACCATAAAAAGTTTACATTCCTAACAATAAGCAAGTTGCCTAATAGCTGAAGTGTAACTGTGGCTGTAATACTTACCATCCCCATCTGAGCAGAAGCAAGAGAAATGTCATAYCAGAATCTCCCTCTTATATATACAGATTCTCCTTTAAGAAGACCTTTTTCTTTTATCCGAAGTTTAAAAATATGTGCATTGGCTAGATACTTACCATATCCTACTATACTTCCATCATTCATATTACAATATCAGAGATGTTGTGCTGTCAGATAACAACTTTGAAAGTATCTTAAAAATATAGTCTGAAATGTCTTACTGCCCATTTTGCAAGAACATAACCTTAATATATCAATGTATTACAATTCTGATTGCTCTTATTAATTCATATAAATGTTTTCACACTTATTAATTATAAAGATAAATCATACACTTTTGTCCAAAGTAGAGTGCTTTAATGTTATTGTTTAAATTACTTATGTGTATGCTCTAGAAATTAAGAGTTTTATCTAATTTTTTCAAAAATATATTTCATTTGTGTGCCTTCAAAATAATCATTGCCATAGAACAAAATGACTTTAAACAACAAATGTAACATTGACCAGTATTTAGAACTATATTGTAAGATGATGCGTATTGCACCCAGTTCTGGTTATACCCCCTACCAATAAGTAAGTTTTCAATTTTCTAATAGTAATTAATTTTAAACCTACACTAGCTTATTTTGCCTACTACAGACAAGAGTACAGAAGTCTGGAACCTCCTTGGGTTGAAAGCAGTGGCTCCCACGTTGGCTAGGGAAATGCTGGAGGAAATATAAAATTTCATATCAGCACACAATGCTCAGCTAGTCCAGCGCTCTATCTGTGCAAATTTTCCATGTTGTTAAGAACAGAACCACAAGCTTTTTGCAATGGTGATTAGACAGCAAAGTTGAACTAAAGAGAAAAAAAATGATAGATATTTTTCCTCTCAGTGTCCCAAATAGTATCATCTGTATCATCATTTCTTATTCAAGGGAGAAACATCTACAGATGTCTTTTTTTCCTCCACAACTTAAGTATATGCTACTTGAACCTTGTATCTACTCTTTCCTAAGCCACAAAAGCAGGAGTGTTACTAAACGGAAGGCTGGAGCTAGAAATGCTAATAAACCCTTGAGGATTTTCAAAATTCATCCATATGAGTTCCCCATACCACAAAGGGCTCCTTCTCTCACAGAAAGGGTGCTTCTCTCCTTCTGGCAGCTTTCCCACRTAATATACCCAATCTTTTTACATARGTTATATTACCCATATAAAATGATTTGAAGACCTTCTATCACATATTTTACTTCTCACTTTTCAAGTCAGATGCATAGAATCCTCTTTGGGTTTATAATTCAGGCCTGTATTACACTTTAATTGCTAAAGAAAYAAAGTGTTTTCTTCAAATATTTCCTCACTGAGATTTTATGCCATTTTGAAGTCATACTAACCCTGAAGAAAGTTTATTATTTCATAAAATGCTTTGGAGCCCATCTACTGACTATCAAGCACAAAGCTACTTATATATATTTTATCACTTAGTTAGCAAAGATTTTTACTTCATCTCTACAAAGAAAGATTTTTCATCCTGTTGTTTTAGCTAAAGGGCAGAAGTATATACTAGCATCTTAAAAATATGGATCAGATTTGTTGTTTTCTGCAACCTTGAATCTTTTGTACTTTGGGTTCAATATATATATTCCCATGACCTTTGTTTCACAKGTATCACCAATCAAATTATTATTGAAGTTCTTCACAGTTTTCAATTTACGTTTAATAAAGAAATGAGACTTTATGAAATGTTTAACATTCTATGAAATCTTTTTATTGGGATCCTTTCACTGAACTGTTTTTAAGCATTATCCACTTGGGGTAAATTCTATGAGAAAGAGATTATTATTTAAATGGATACTGTATAATTTTAAAAAAAGAGGAAGAAGGGAACCAACAAACATAATATTTTTCATAGCATCATCCACAGTTAACTCTTAAAAAGTCCTACAGCAGTTATGATGCACAGGCAAACACATTTATATGAACTCAAGAAGGAGCAAAAATAAACATAAGAAGAGAGAACCTAGTACAGTAGAAAAAAAAATAGCTGAAAGAATACGGGATAAATCTTAAACAGAATCCTCAGAATTTTAACAACGAAGTTAAATAAGTGAGGGTATATAAAGTTGTATGATGAACAATGAGATAGATCAGGCCAATCTCATTATAAATTTGTTAAAGAAGGAGGGAATTATCTTACCCAGATATGACAGCAAAGTCAATATTTTGTCTTCCTTGATGCTTTCCAGTATGCTGCATTTGGGTTTTTTCTTTGGTTTTGTAATTGATGATTTTAATAGATCAGAGATTAGTCAATTAAAGTTATTAAAATGGGTCTTATTAGTCAGGTTCCCTGTAAATATTTAACTAAGCTCTCTTTTCCCACATCTCTTTTTCCTGTAATGCTGTAGGCCATTCCCAGGCCCATCAGTAGCATCTTTCCTGAGCAGCTTTCATTAAGTATTCTTTTCAATTTTGAGAGTTTATTGATATTTTGAAATAAGAACAATAGAGGGTTTTGTACAAATTAGTTTTCAGGTTGTGCATTGGTTTGGGGGAGTTTTTTTGGATGAAAAAATTGCTGACATCCATTGAAAGCTTTTTGCATAAACTCAACAACTTTTTTGGAGTTCCTGTGTATCACTGAGACATAACATRTTTACACTACATATACATAGAGACCTCAGGCCTGATGGGTCCCTCAGTTTGCCCTTGCTGTGTTCAAATGAGGGCACAAATGAAACTCTCAGCTGAGATAGATGACTGAACTGTCCCAACTCTCAATTATTAAATCTTCCAGAGTAAAACCAGTGTTATCTCACTGCTACTTACCACGCGCCTTTTCCAGCATTAAGGTAATCATATTAGTTTAACATATAAATGACACCGCCTAGGAAGGTAATTGACTGGTATAGATAATTTATAATATTGTGCAGGTCTACAGCATCCAAAATTTAAGGCAACAAAGAGATACTTGTCCCTTCCCTTCTCCTTAGCTGCACCAACAGGAAAATTTCTGTGCTACTGAGAAACTGAYCCTATATTTCAGATAAAGAAAAGTTGATAATAGTGGAAGCATTTATTGAAGCATCTATACTGCTGTTAGCAGCATGTGGGAATCAATGATTTGTTGGAGGAGAGTAAGTTTACTTTAAAAATACACCATGCTGATTTAACAACTCAGGAGACTGAAGTTCCCATTTTTTGTTGCTTGCAAAACTACAGAAAAACTTGATTAGCAAGAGTTCAGATTCCTCCAAAATACCTTACAAACTAGAATAAGCCATGTCCTGGTAGCATTAAGTCATTTCTTTTCTGAAAAGAAAATGACTACACACAGGATATATTAGCACTGTCTATGCAGAGCTACTTGAAAMCCTATCTATGTTGCTCCGTGGACCTAAAATAGTTCTGCATAAGTTACTGAAGTCAAATCTGTACAGCATTAGATGTCTGTTAACGCTCATTGTCACTGCTGGCACTATTAATGCCATAACTCCATTTGTGAATGGTATATTTCCTTGCCTGAGCAATTATATTCACAGTTAAACTGGAAACATCTATTCATTTCTCATAGGCACTAAAAAAGATAATTTGGTTTTATTAAAGTAAAGCACTGACAGCTTTTAATGCAAATGCAGGGTGACATCAAAGACACTGAAGAGCTGCTAAAAGAAATAATAATAAAACAGTGGATCAGTCTCACAAGTTCTAACTGGCAACTTTTTTCCCAGCCAGAGGGCCTGTTATATAAAAACATGGCAAGTACTTAGCAGCAGAAAAAGAATAAAGAGAATTTTCAAGAGGTGATTGCCAGATCAACACCATAAGAAGTTACTGAATTTGATAAAGAAATGAGACTTCAAGGGTGGAGGGATTACAGAGCTCCCTGTCCTCTGTAATTATCAGAGAGGACAAGATGTGCTACAGGAGGATACTAAACAGGGTGGCTTGCAGGCGGAGGAGTTCTGTGGTTGCAATTTAAAGATTGGATCCTCGCACTACACAGAGTAAAATATAATATCCCGCATAACAAGCAAAAAGTCTRCAAAAAAAGAAAAGACGGATAAGGGAGGTAAAACATCAGAAAGCTGCAGGTGAAGACTGCAGTCTGCCAGAGAGATGTTAAAGCTTTGTGGTAATGGGATCATCAGGTGAGATTCATAAATTTAAGTCAATGCTAACAGATGTTTACTGGTATTTACATGTTTTGCTGCACTTCTGGTCTCACACTCCAAAATCTGACTCTTTCACACTCATTCTTGTCTTTCATTTTTTCTTATTTTTTTGTTCCCTCATTTCTCCTCCTTAATCATTCCCATTCTAGCCAGTAACCACTCACAAAACTGCACATTAAAACTATGTATTTAGGGAATTACTCATAAAAAGAAAAAATGACATGCACAGGGAAGCCATTAACAATCCGAAGAAATTTACAAAAAATATAATTAGAAATAGGACATTGACTAAAATTACTAGGAAATCCTTTTAAATATTGGAAATATCTGCTCCATTAAATGAACATTTATAGCTATTTTATTCGTTATCACTTTTACTTGAACTAGGAAAAGGACTAGCACATCCTTTATAAGGATGCTGACTCAGACCTTTACAAGCTACTACAAAATAAAAGAAATGTTTGTTTACTACATCTGTATCGTAACCCTCTCAAACTAAAAGATGCCAGTGAATTAGTTTGCCACTGGTATGTTAATACATTAAACTCCTGCTCTTCTCCAGAATTAGACACCAGAAATTTTTCCAAGGGTTCAGGGGTAGATTTTGTAGCTGGTAGATCACTTTCTATAACTTGAAGATCACACAATCCTGACAGAGTCACCACTGTAATCACAGTCATTTAATTCCCTGTATAATGCAGGGGAACACAGGGGAAATTTTGACATTATACAGATATATATATATATATATGAAATTTTCTTGAACCATTCATTTACAATAGAAAACATTAAATAAATGATGGAAAAGAGTAAGAAATCATATTCATGTGATCCATATTTTTGCTAAACCTTTGGCCTGCCCTTCATTCATACAATTACTGTGGGCACTGCAGTTGGATAAAAGTCTAGAGGAGCATTTGGAGTGAGAATGGTCTTAATGTTCAAATAATACGTATTTCATATAAAGATAGAGAAGAGGTCAAAGACAGCAGAACTGTGATTTGAAAAGAGGATGAGTAAGGAGTTATCCACTTGTCAAAAAGTAGCCTGGGCCTAGACATCAAAGTAAAACAAATCTTGATAAAAAAAAATCCCTTCAGAAATGTGCTATGCTTGTGAATTTTCCCTTCAGAAAGGTGCTATGCTTGTGATGAATTCCTCCATAATTAATGCGGAAAAGTCGTACTTGTGTGCTCGCCCACAAATGAAGAAATTATTGCTCCATACTGTATTACACTAAAGTATTTCTACACTACACTTACATATAGTTCTCATAGAGGGGGAAAAAAAAAAAAGAAACACTAAACTTTGTGTGAAAACTAGAAAGCCTTACTGGAAGTACAGACTAGATAACTGAATGGTGAAGTGGATTGAAAATTGGATGAACTTTCAGGGTCAGAGCTTTGTGACGAGTGGCACAAAGTCTAGCTGGAGACCAGTCACTAGTGGCGCCTCCCAGGGTTCAGTACAGGGTCCATCTCCCAGAGGTCTGTACTGTGCAACATCTTCATTAATGTCCTGGGTGCTGTGACAGAGTGCGTCTGCAGCAAGTTTGCAGATTATACAAAACTGGGAGAAGTGGCTGATACACCAGATCATTGTGCTGCCCGTCAGAGGGACCTCAATAAGCTGAATAAATGAGCAAACAGGAACACAATAAAGTTCAACAAAGGGAAGTGCAGGGTCCCACATGGGGAAGAATAACCCCATGCACCGTGTGCCAGGGCTGACTTGCTGGAAGGCAGCTCTGCAGAGAAGGAACTGAGGGTCCTGGTAGCCAACAGCTGACCATGAGCCAGTATGACCTGTGGCAGTGAGGGCCAACAATATGCTAGATTCATTAGGGAGAGAGTTGCCAGCAAGCCGACAGGAATGATCCGTCCCCTCAGCATTGATGAGGCCATGTCTGATGCGTGGGGTCCAGTGCTGGGCTGCCYGGCAAAAGAGATGTGGACACATTAGAGTGACTCCAGAAAAAGGCCACAAAAGTCATTAAGGAACTGGAGCATCTCTCAGGATGGAGAGGCTGAGAGAGCTGGGACTGTTCAGCCTGGAGCAGAGAAGACTCAGGGCGATCCAATCAGCGTTTACGAACATCTGATGAGAGTGTAAAGAACACAGGGCCAAACTCTTCTCAGTCATATCCAGTGACAGGAWGAGATGCAAAGGACACAAATTGAAATACAGGAAATTCCACTTAAATGTAAGAAACACTCTATTACTCTGAAACCATCACCCCTGGAGCAGGTTGCCCAGAGAGGTTGTGGAGCCTCCATATTCAAAACCCAACTGGACATGGTCCTGAACAACCTGCTCTAGTTGACCCTGCTTTGAGCAGGGAAGGTTAGCCTAGACAGTCTCCAGAGGTCCTTTCCAACATCAGCTACTCTGTGATTTAAGTATAAATTAAGCATACATTCATTTTTTTTTACACTGGAAATTTTTTGTGTGATTTAAAAATAGGTACTAGAAGCTGTAATACACTTCTACATTTTTGTTACTTAKGTAATAGTCATATAGTATCTGCTATGATATATTTTAAATATTAGAATTAGCTATTCATACTGTGCTGCGATCACATATATTTTAGCTCACCAATACTGATTTTCAATTTTCAGTTCACTCAGAAGTAGAGAACTTTCTGCTCATTTCAAATCTGCTTGGATTTGCTGTATATACAAATATTAACAGGGACCTTGATAAAAAGAAAGAAATTGTCTTGTGGCTAGAAAAAGATYGTGTGTTTTTCCAATGACATGCCTTATAAGCTTGCCCTGCAGTTAAACTGCTATAGYAAACAGTAATAGTCCATTCACATCTATTATAAAACAACTATCACCTGCAGTTTTATTGACTGTCAGAAAACAGGCCCCATTTTGTGAAACAATAAAAATCAGATTTTGTATAAACTTGTCCCAAGGTTGTAGCCTTTAACCTTATAACATCAGAAATGAGAGCAGTAAACCATTTTTTTGCACTTCATGATCCAAAAGAAATAATAGAAGATTTTCCAGAGCAGGGAATGCTACAACCCATTGACATATTACCATGAGTAACATGATAAGGTATATCGAAATTGAAATACCTTCAATTTGTTTTTTTTCTGAGTACTGTACATCTCTATCCATCAGATAAAGGCATAACCTGTTATTCTAATTCTCAGAAGTTAATTCTAAGGGCTAAATAAAATGTTAAGTATTAACAATGCAAAATAATTTTGTCACAYAATCATGTTCTTCTTAGTCTTTAACTACTCATGTTCACTTGCCAAATTATGCAAACAGGGCAAAAGAACATATGGAAAACRTAACTGAATCTTTCAAATGCAATTTCATACAAGACTATACACAACRTTCAGGTATGGAAAATGATTGGCCCTTGGGAAAGAACGGAGCTAATACATCCTCATCTCTCTGATTTTCTTCAGCATCAGAGCTGAGGTTCAGGTTAGGCAATGGGAGGTAGCTCCAGTCCTAGGGGGAGGGGGAAAAGGGGAAGGGAAGGTCTTGGCCTTTCTCCTCTGGATAAGAAGCCACAAGCCAGTCCTCAGAGGTGAAAAATTTGATAGGAAGTCAATACTCTGAGCTCAGCTTCAAAGCATGTGTGTTGCAGGAACTACAAGAATAAAAGCTAGGGTCTTATATCTCAGAAAAGAGGCAGATACTTCCAGACCCATGTGGGTCGGGTCCTTTCCCTCAGCACTTCAAACAAGGGGTGTTGTTCTACCCCATGGCCATGAGTTGTCTGGGGTACTCCATACACTAGGTACACTAGACCCAGCTTCATTGACTGCACCACTGTCTACTTGTTTGCCTGTGGACAAACATGAGCTCTTGAATTGCTACCATGCTCCCAGCCACAGGAGTGTTTACCTGCTGTGTCTTCATTTAGACAACTTTAAAGATGCTCCATCCACCTTTGCCTTGAATCTCTAGTTTCCATGAAAGCAAACCCGTGTGGATAGGCTGGATGGAGCCAGGTACTCCTTGCTGTCTGTCCTAACTCAGTTGCTTGATGTGAGCATTTTGAAGTACATTTCAATGTTTAAAGACAAGAAACTGCATAATATATCTTAGGCTGCATCAATACTCAAACATATAAAGAAAAATACACTTACTGACATTTACTATTGAAGACATTTTCATCTGAGAAACAAAAGGCTTTCAAACAAAGATTTTCAAAAATAGCCTATAAAATTCATAATCAGAAACCTAAATGGCCTGTTTTTCTTCCAAAGCACTCACTAGCTCCATTCATTTCAGCTTTCACATTCATGTACATGCTGATTTAACATTCAAGTTTTCTAAAAAAAGAGCTAAAGTAATCAATAATGCACCTTATTAGATTATTTTTCCTGTTATCATACATGGCTACTTTCAAGAAACTTTACAAAACAGGATATTGCATGCATYATGTAAGAAGGAAGATTGTATTTAAACAGTGGATCATGTTTGAATCGGTCGTCTATTGCTTAGTGCTTTAAAATAAGCTGAAAGCCTTATCTATAAAGGAAGGATTATGTAAAAGAATAATTCCTGCTCAGAATCAAGCATTTAACAAAGAATGGAATGTCAAAGACAGGCGACTTTTAGGTGAACATCACATTTGGATTGGGCTTCACTGACTCCATACTTCTGCTTACAAGATTGGAATATGCACCTGACAACAGAAGAAAATAAAAGCTTCCTACCCTTCTAACAACAAGCTTTCAGCTTCCACCAACCTTGGCTTAAGCCCAGGGAAAGAACACTGGGGGAAAGATAACTCAGGCTCCCAACTACTTCAGTGCCCATTCTGGAACAAGATTAAGCCTACTCTTCCTCTTGCTTAAAGTCATTACAGCATTCGATTTTGATTCAGGAAGCATTAAGATATAGCAAGATTTGGGATATGAATTAATGGTTTAGATATAAATCAACTATTTAAACATGTCATTAGGATCACCTGCAAGAGACAAATCACTTCTCTGTTCCAAAGATAGCCATCAGGAACATGTCCTCGTGCTCTGCTGAGCAGGAATGTTTCCCCTCAGGTCTCTCGTTAAGCCTCAGTAAGAGCTGCAAGGCTTCCTGTGCCTGAAGAAAGGGACCTCAACCAAGCCACTGAACAACAATAATTTGATGCTGAAGACATACTCATTTCATTCAAGCTGTGGGTAATGCAGACTATCCAATTTCAGGTCTGTCCAATTATCAGTTTGGGTTTTCTTTCTTAGCGCAGCATGAGTTCAGATTTGAGTCTTAGTCAAGTAAATCGCTACCTCAAACAGCAGCTGAACAAGTTATCTTCATTAAAACTTAGCTACAGCAAGTTTGAGTGCTTGGCCAAGAGAAAAAAAGAAGAAGGGAAAGAAAAAAAAAAAGGAGTTCAGACTAAGAGCTCCCTTTCATCTAGGCAATGTAATGCAAATCTTTTCTATCATACATTTTAAGATGTAAATTGGATTCAAGTTGATGTCCACCTGTCTTGAACCAGCAGGGATCTCTTTCCTCCTTTATCAAAGCATCTCTCTGCCAATTACTGGCTGATGTGACAGTCGGAAGGTTTTGGTTTTTTTTTTTTTTGGTACAGACTTTTACAAACACAAACTCATTAAAATTAGTTCTTTCACCTCTGATACATATTCCAAGAAAAACTGCCACAGTTAAAAGTATTAGGGATCAAGAGATCTGTAAAGTTTAATTACATCTTAACAGATCTAGCAGTTTATGTTTACAAGAAAGAAATCTTGTTTTCTTAGTATTTTCCATTTTAAAAAATTAAATATTTTAAAGATGATAAACCATTTTGAGTATACAGAAAGATATTTATTTATTGTTTACTCACTGCAGATAGACAGCTTTCTATTCATTAAAGGAAATTTTATTTAATGACAACAAGCTGATATTTTCTGATTCATTAAATTGTGTTCTCTGTGCCATTCCATAGAAATATCCACATTCATTAGGATAAATTTCTGTGCCCGTATACTGGAATTCACTGAATCATTAAAACCACACAAGTTTAGATTAAGCTGCTACAGTCTCCTATTTGTTTAAAAAACAAAACCCTTCACTTCAACAATCACAAAACAGATACGACTGTGATTTGTTTAGCAATGAGAAGGAATAAAGGAAATAATAGAGAAAATGTTTTTGTAAGTCAAAGAATTTTGTCTCAGTTCGGTTTAAATTGCTGTACTTTATTTTTCATTTTTTCACCAGCTAAATTATTCTTTTTCAAAATGTTGGTATGTAAGCCATCAATTATTTGCTAATATTCTGTATTTGAAAGGAACACTACAGGTATGCTCCGTTGTTAGGGATGGGCAAGTATGTCACATCTTCGACTGGTCTTGTCCAGGTGGATATAAAGGTCTTAGAACGAGATGTATTTCCAACGTGTTTACACAGACACATTTTGTGCGTGTGTATGGGGGAGAAGGGGAGTGAGTGACATATGTATTCACATCGTAGCTACTTTTATGATAAATTCATAACTTTAGGTTTTTCCTCACTAGTGGTGAATGCATTGCCTGATAAATTGATTTGCTATAGATTATGTGTACGTTTTGAAAGCATTCCAAACTACTGCAAGATTATAGCAAAAATTTTAAGGGAAACTACAAAAATCTCCTAGTCTTATGATTCAAATGATACAGTTTAATCTTACCAAAATGTTTGAAAACAGGAGACAACACACAGGAGATGTACAGTTGTCAGAAAAGTACACCACAGAATGCTGAGCTTTCTTTTGCCCCTTTTGGGACATTGGTTGTCACATGCGTGGCCTTCTGGGGAGGAGATGGGGGTTTGGTTTTGGCATGGCCATTTCTGGTTTTCATTTTTGTTTGTTTGATTCATAGTTTTCTCTCTCAGTCACACAAAATGGCTTGTTAGAACGGCTCCTTAGAAACTTACCATTTGCATAGATAAATTTTGTTAAAATAAAGAGAAAAGTATCTCAAGATGATACCGCCAAGCCTATCTGGCATGGGTCAGATCCCAGCTCTGGCTTGTCCCCACTACACCCTCCCTTTTCATGGTATCTCTATCTTGAGACCAAGAACCACCACTTGTCCATCTGTGGGAATCCTCATGGCAAGAGCCAAGCAGGCTAGTTTCTTGGACTGTAACCAGCAACTACAGCACCAGCTGCAGTGTACCGGCATATCTGAGTTGGACCTTTCCCAATAAATATATGATATGAGTATTCTTAAAGTTATATAAACTTTAGTAGGTATGTCTTCTTTTACTCTCTCAAAAGCAAAACAGAAAAGTAAACACTAATTCTCTGTAAAAGGGAGATCAAATTAAAAGCATTAATTCAAAGACAGGCGAGAGCGAGATTCAAAATGAAAGAATAATCACATAAAATATTCAGCTTTACTGTAAAGAAGTTATTCAAAACCAGCTTCCAGAAAGGCTGAATAGGAAGCTTTAGGGCAGAAGATTGAAGATCAAAGAAAGTTCTCTTGAGTACCATCACACAGTTCTCCAGACCCCACAAAGGACTGAGGTATATATTATACACTGTAAAAGAACTGTAAATTTTAACCAAGGACCAAGCTTATATAGAGCAGAGAGGTATTATTTACAAAACTGTTTCAAAGGAAGGCATCAGTACAGGAAAACAAAATTATTTTTCCTCTTCTAAAACATTCTTATGTTCTCACAGAGCAGATTAAAATTCTATCTGTCTCTCCAGACTCTGTATCTCAGAGTCTATTTTCTCTAAGCTTTGCAGTGTGGTAACATATTGTTATTTTCAAAGCACAGAAATGTTATGGAAGAATTTTCCAAAGGAGGATAGTTTTCTACCATAGAATCAAAAAACAAACAAACCATATATTAATCTGTATAACTATTGCATATATATCTACATATGCATATGTCTATATGTGAATTTTTCTATATATAGATATATACATATGTACATGCAGCTGTACTTGGGCATAGTTATATAGATATATAGATACATATATGGACATAAATAGAGATATATGCATGTGTATATGTATCTAAAACAGGAAGAAGAATGAAATCTGTCTCACCACTATGTGCCTTGCAGAAAATGAAACTGCAAAGCATCTTCATGTCGGAATACCACAGCCTGAAAAGTCACTACTGAGAAAGGGGGTTCAGCTAGAAGAGTCCAATACACACAAGAACTCCTCATAGGAACTGGTTGCATTCACGCTGCTGCTACCAAAGCAAACAGGTGAGGTGCATGAAACAGGCACTAGGAAGATTTCTTAACAAAGAATTAACAAAAAATTGTACAAAAGAATGAAAAAGTAGCTGCAAAATCGTTGATAGTGGCTCAGCTGAGACACTCTTCATGTGTCTTTTCTGCGAGATTGCAGAAAATAAGGGTAAAATTTTGTTATTTTGGTGAGATCTGTTTCCTATTTTGATACTTAGGAATTTTCAGTTTAAAACAATAGTCCATTTATTTTCATTTCTTTTATTTTTTCATTTGTTGTTCTTTCACAGTGGTCAGTCCCATGCGATGCAGAGAAAAATGCACATCCTTCTGAAAGATAATTATACTGCCATATGACTGTTTTATATCAGTCAGTACAGAGTCTTATTCCTTGTACATTTTTAAGTTAGTTTTCACAATAAGGATGTGAGATTTGCTATTTAGCAGAGTCAGTAGACTTCTCAGAATTGTCATGATTTCTGATCCAGTGGCAGTTTGGAGCACTTGAAATGCTTGCTGACAATAAGGGCAAGATCACACAGGGAGCAAGAATTGCAGTTCATAAATGCTATGAATGTTCTGAATGAATTTTACTAGCTTTTGGATGGGATTCCCCTCTTATAAGCAATACTACAGTTCCTGGACAATCTAGTTGTCACTAGGAACAAGCAATATCCATCATTATCCATCACTGTAATGAGTAGAAAGTCAAATCATTAGTAGTCCAAGTAAAATTAGGACAAAGGCAGTAGAGCTGCTTGAGTCAAAGCATTTTAGGAATGTCTGAAGATCACTACTAGATGTGGAATATTCATTTTTTATTCATCTTTTATAATCCAGGATCACAGCAAAAGTCCTCAGAAAGACTTTTATTAGTTGTACTCTTGACAAGCTAAATAAGCTAGGGCTTTAAGAGCCTAAAAAATCCTGCATAGAAGAATCAAGGTTCTTTACTTTAATCTTTTCTGACATTTTGCCTGATAAATGGTTATTAAAGAATCTGACTTTTTAAGGTCAGTCACATTTGTTTCTTATCTTTCTTCTGAAGCTTTCAATAAGATATTAATATTTTTTATTTATATTGTTTGCTGAAGCATGCTATCCAATTTATCCAGTCAGGAGTTTATGCTTTCCATATTTTTTGAGAAGCAGACATTGCTGGAGCAGTGTTGCCGGTTAACTGGAAAACTTCTGTATAGAGAACCACACAGTAGTAGGACAGACGGAAAGAAGAACATAGTGCCCAAATGGTTAAGATAGTGGATTTTAAACTTGATAGCTTTAAAAAAAAATGGAAAGCTCCAGTTTACTTTCCTCTGAAGAGTAAAGAGCTGGATCAGCCTTGAAAGAATCTGAGGATCTGGCACCGGAGAGCTTAGCATCTTTGAAACCACAAGATTAGACCACTGTGCCAATCCTTTGAGTAGAAAAGACACCAAATAGTGAAGTAACTGTTCTCACCACCAGCACATCTTTGCTTAGAAACGAAAAACGTATCAATTAATTGAGTAAAATTTCTCTGAACAAAACTGGAAAAAAATAATTGTAGAATCTTAGACTAATTTAGAGTAGAAATGGTTTTCTGGTCCAATCCTCAGCTCAAACCAGGGACAAACTCATAGTTACATAGAAATGCTCATGAAAGTGATAATAAGCTACTTAACTCAATTGCAACAAAGTAAGAGAAGGAGCAAACAACATTATTATGAAAGATCATATTGATCATATATATACTAGTATACAAAGTAATTGAATGAAACTCTTGTGCTGAAAGCATTTTTGATTGAGATCAATTTGACAATACATTCATTCACTACCCCAGCAGAACTGTGGCAGACAATAGGCAACAGGATTTTTATTATAATGTGTATTGCTGTAGCACCTACAGGTCTCTCCCATGGAAAGAGGGCTTCCTTATCCCAAGCACAGACAGTACAAAAGCTTCATTCCTGCCCCATAGAGTCTATCATCTAAAYACAAGCAAGATACAGCAGATGGCTATGGAGAGATGGGAAGAAAACAGTGAGGCAATATTGGTTAGCATGACAGGCAAGAATCACAGCACACTAAGAGTCTGACCTGTTGTCAGATTTTTTTGTAGACATTAACTTGTTATGAGAAGTTTGGAGGAGGACAGTGTTTTGCACAGGTTTAGAAAGTGTTCGTCTCCCAGACGTCTCAGTAAGACTTTTCTTTCAAGGTCTCCAGAAATATTTAGAGAATATTACTTGTTTCTCTCCTAGCATAATTTCCAATATTAAAGAAAAAAATCAGTAGTAGTAATGATCCAGCACTTACTCTAGAACCTGAGTTCTTTACTTTTCTAAGATTATACTCAAAGCCTCTCACATTTTCTATAATGGCCAAAACAACTTCTGAAAAAAAAATCCTTAATAAATCTCTTCTATTTCTTAATATAAATTTATCCAAACTGTTATAGAAAGGGCTTCCCTCAGTTGGTCTCTAGTCAGGACTGATTCAAGATTGGGTTAGGTAAGTGATAGCTGGAGTGGTCACAAACACGGAAGTTCTGGGACACACAAGTTTATAACTCACTGAAGACACCTGAGAGTCTCTTGATTTCAAAAGAATCAAACTGGCACTAAATGGAAAGGGAAAAAAGTGATAACAAGTCTAAGTTTTGCTCTAGCAGAGACTAATCAATGAATAACAGAATAGTTGAGGTTGGCAGGACCTCTGGGGAYCATCTGGTCCAACCCCTTCCACCTCCTACCCAAAGCAGAGTGAGGTACAGCAGATTGTCCAGGACTATGTGTTGGGGCCCTGTGTCAGGGCCCTGGCTATTTTACAGGAGCATGAAGAGCTGAAATAAGCAACAGGCTGTTCAAGGCCACCGAAGAAGAAGTCCTTGAAGGCAAGAAGAGAGAGAAACCAAGATAAGCAGAAGTATGTGCACCTGGGAAGGGAGTCGACAGGGCAGCCAATTAGAGACTGAGCAGATACACCTGGACAATGCTAGACAACCAATAGCGATGCTTTGCCTGCTTGAAAGGATATATAAGCTAGATAGGTAGAAGAATAAAGTGGATTGAAGTTGCATCATATTGATGTGTGTGTTCTTTCCTGTCTTGCCAATAATGGGCTGCAGCAACAATGTCCGGTTATGTTTTGAATATCTCCAAGGATGGACACTCCACAATCTATCTGAGTAATCTGTTCCAAAGTTTGAATATTCTCATTAAAAAAAAAAAAAAGAAAAGAAAAAGAAAAAAGTTTATTTTTATTTTTAGAGGAATTTCCTTTGTTTTAATTTGTGCCCACTGCCTCTCATCCTATTATGGGGCACCGCTGAGAAGTGTCTGGATACATCTAATTTTTTTCCTCCCATTAGGTGCTTAAACACATTGATAAGACTCTCCCCTGCCCCCGGAAAGTTCTCCAGGCTGAAGAGCCCCAGCTCTCTCAGTCTCTCCTCATATGAGAGATACTCCAGTCCCTTAATTATCTTTGTGACCCTTTGATGGACTCACTCCAGTAGCTCCATATCTCTCTTATCTGGTGGAGCCCAGACCTAGACCCAGCACTCCTGATGTGGCCTCACCAGTGCCGAGCTGAGGGGCAGGATCACCTCCTTTGACCTACTGGCAACTCTCTCCCTAATGCACCCCAGGATACTATTGGTCTTCACTGCCGCAAGGGTGCATTGCTGGCTCATGGTCCACCAGGACCCCCAGCTCCTCCTCTGCAGAGCTGCTTTCCASCTAGTCAGTCCCCAGCCTGTGCTAGTGCATGGGGTTACTCTTCCCCAGGTGCAGGACTCTGCACTTTCCTTTCTTAAACTTCATGATGATTCTGTCTGCTCATTTCTCCAGCCTGTCAAGGTCTCTCTGAATGGCAGTGCAATGATCCAGTGTATCAACTACTCTTCCAGTTTTGTATCACAGCTTTGAGATTTTTAGGGGACTTTTGTAAGTTATACTCGATGACTTTGCAGATCCTGAAAAGACATATAGCTAATGATCCACATTTGACTCATCTCATATAGCAAATGATCCATGTTTGACTCATTTTAGCACTTGACTTAGTGCTAAGACAATTAAATTAGAAGATGTGTCATTGTGGCACTGAAAATAAAACTACCTGTGTTAATGCAGTTGAGAAACTCTCAGCATTCATACTTGTGGTGTGTTGCCTGATTCAAATATAGAACAAAAGGAACAAAAGTTATATGTACAAACCACATGAGAGTTGTAGCAAGTTACAGCAGAGGCCMATCTGGAAAAATGGGTAATAAGTGATGTTCCCAAGTAGTAAGCCCAAATATGACCAACACGGTGATCTTAGAAAAACAGACACACTTCTACAATACACATGAAGTAATCCTTTGGTCTGTTCAGAAACAACAAAACCTCTCTAGATGGTCTATGTTCAGTTTAAGTACAAGAAAAATATAAATCATTTGAAAGTAATGGCAATGTCTAGAAAGCATTTCTTGAAAGGAAAAAGTGAAAAAAATGAGATTGTTTAAGTTTGAAGAGGGAAAAAGAAGGTCTATGACAACAGTCTTTAATTCTAAACGAGGAAACTGCAAAAGAAAGTGGATGAACTTTTTTTTTCAGCTAAGAAGAAAAGGATTTGGAACTTTGCCATGACAAACTGTTTTTTCTGTCACTGAAGGTTTGCAAACAGTTTAGACATATCAGAAATGACTTAACTRTAGTTATTCCTTCCTAAAACTACTTAGATGGATTAAAGGACCTTTCGAGGTCACCTCCAGTCACTGAATCTTGTGATTTTGGTCTTTATTTTGAGTTTCAGATATAAATTCTTGGTTTCCAAAAKTTACTTTCCTACATTTGACCTAAACTTTCAATTAAAAATGATCTTCAAGTATTCCAAAGTTATTTTCCACTGTCGGTCATACATCTCAGCAGGAACACAGTTWTACCTTTAAGGAACATCACTTCATACTGAATTCTACATTTAGTTCYTGTCCTACTTTCAAAGTTGGTACAATTCTTGTTCTTCACAGTTTTMTATTTCTGCAGGTTAAGGTTACATTGATTTAAATTCAGAATTTGAGGACTGGGCTCTCTCATGACAGAATTAAGGCTTGTGTTTCACCGGCTTGATTTCCTGTGTACCCAGGTAAAGCATTCTTAATTTGTATTTTCTTAGAGTAAGAATATTATTTTAAAATATTCCACAAGGATGCTAACAAACTGCAATCATTATTGGGTAAAAAGCATTTTGTACACGACTCTGTACATCACAATACAGAGGAGCTCCTCTGTTGAAAGTAATATTATTACTGATGCAAACTCATTCCTCTTGACCTGTTTTTATGCTAAAAAAAAGAGGGTTTAGAAAGTTTTATTCAGTGAGAACTTGAGCTTAAAGATACTAAAGGTTTGCTGAGGGAAGACTGAAAACAAATCTTTAGTTCCCATACAAAGTCAGGGAAACAGGTGGCTGTTTGACAGCTCCTACCTTCTCACGGACTGTAGACCTCTAATATTAAAGACCCAAAGCTCAGAGACCACATCATGTCGCAGGAAGAGAGCGGGAGAGTGATAGCATTGTTAAAGTGCTTTCTATATATTGCAAGTTCTACTTTTTGTTTTGTTTTGTTAAGGACATCCAAAGTGACATTGSCTGAACAAACTGATCGGGTCTTGGTGCACAGACCCAGTTGTTCATGCACTAGTGCCACTGTGTCACTGGTCACTGAGAGGACAATTGTTCTCATGTTCTTGATGCCTGAATCCATGAGCAGCACGACTTCCACTTTTGTTTTGCTTGGGATTGAGAGGGGAAGAAGTAAACTTGTTAAAAAAATAAAAGTGGCTATCTCAAAGTTATTTGGGCAATTCATCAAATTGTTTCAGTTGARTACATTTTTTTTAGGGTTGCGTTTAAGGTCAGTGAAACTCCTCTTTTAACTGGTGGCTGAAAGAAAGAGCCTAGAACAGAATGCCAGCTGAAGTCTCATCTCTGGTAGAGGGAGTTAAACAACATTAGGGGAAATGCACAGACTTCCATGTTATGAAGAACTCCGAAATAAAACGCTCTCAGTCCTTGCTGTTGACCTTGTTTCACTGTGTTTACACTGTTGGGATTTTTAGCTTTGCAGGAAATCAGACCCTTGAGAGGCCCACTTAATTAAAAGGCATAAAAGTGACTGAATTATGGATATCATTTCTTCACTAGGAGGAAGCTTTAGTTAATTGAGAAATGGGGCAAGAAATGTGATAACTTCTGTGAAACCAAGGTATAGGCAGAGCATCAGAAATGGTTTGAAATCAGACATTTTCATAAGCCACTTGGTTCAGCCGTAATGACACGGTAACCTCAGTAAACAACTAATGTAGAATTGACACAATTACAGATAATTTGCAAAGCAAATGATTAGATATGCCAATATATTAATAATTTTAGAATCAATTTGAGAAATAGAGAGATTGTAAAACTGTAAAAATAAAAGATGAAGTAATGTATGAAAGTTTCTTTGAAATCATTTTATAGGGAAAATCTTTAAAATTTCATCTTCCGCTTGGTGGTCATATAAGTAAAACCTTTAATTCAGAAACAAAATAATAAGCTATTAAAAAGATTTGTCCTTCAGTTCTGTATTTGTATTTTGTATTTGAGATTATGTTGAAGTAAACCTTTACCTAGGAGATGAAGGTAGCAAAATGAAATACTTGTCTATGTTTGGAACATTTAGAATGAAAAAAAATTAAATGTCAGGAAGGACTACTTCAGCAACATAAAGAAATAATAAAACCAATCCAAAGCAACCCAAACTAATGGTGGGGTTTGCCTTGTATCCTGTTTAGCAACCAGATGGAGAAATGTGTTATCTGCACAGACCAATCTGGTGGCAGTAACTGTCTGCAGTCACATCAAAACAAAACCCAAATTAAAATCCCAGTTTTGTTCCTGCATATGTATCTTCTTTGCAGTACAATACATGAACTAGTCCAATTAAGCAGTACAGTGCTGGAAAATTAAGGTATTCATGACAGGAAGTAAGGTAGACTTTTTATATATATATATATATGTCTGCTTGTGAATGATGATGATCTACAAAATGTAACTGCCACTTGGCTATGACAAAAACTGTAACAYCAGATAATGCCTAGAAATGAGATGTAGTCCTTCACCATACCACTTGCCTAATTTCTCAATAYTTCCATTTCCCTAAATTAGCTGTTTGGGGAAAAAAATCCAGAAACAATTTTTTTTACATTTTACACTTGCCTTTTAACTCTTCTGCTCTACCTTTGATAGCTTTTTTATTCTTCTTCAGTCTGAATATTTCATGCTTAATCCTGATAAAAACAGCATTCATTCAGAAACAGTTATTTTCAAAACAATTTTAACTTAATTTTAATTTATATTGGTAGCCAATACCAAAAATTTTGTAGGTAATTTCAATATGAAAGAGAAATTGATATTAGATATTGAATGCAATAGCATTTGTTTTTTTTATTCTCCTCAGGAAATTACAGCAGCCTACTTTCTTAAACACAGCAGACACCACCCTGCACAGAGACTGTGTTYCTGCTTGCATCTACAAGCGTCTTTTAGCAGCCATCAATCAGAAGTCATCAGGAATGATGACTAACCCGTGTTGGGATTTCCTCCTCCCTCTGTTTTGGCRGGCTGCTTTTCCCATTGCAGCCACCTCTTTCCTAGCAATAACTGTCGAAGTCAGACTGTCAAGAATTCTCAAGTCCTGAGAAAATGGAAGCAAAACAAGTAAAGTGGTACACCACCACTAACCATAGCACCTTACCATCTTTGTTTTATTTCCATAACAGAAAAACAACAGTTTTCTTTCATCTGGGAAAGAATCCAATACACCTGCAACTGATCACCCCAGAGTGGAAATGTAATTCCACCGTTTGCCATGAACTGATTCAAGAGATCTTAGAGAAGGACTATGTCCCAGGACACCTGTAGTACATAGATAACATCATTCACTGSGGACACCCCAAGAAGGAAGCATTTGAAAAAGGTTACTGAAATCCTACTGGAGGCAGTGTGTGCCATCAAGAAGCCTAAAGTCAAGGGACCCCCCCCCCATAGAAAGAGACAAGTCCTAGGCATAAAGCGAATGGATAGCAGACAACATACACCTAATACAGTAGTAGAAAGGAGTACTGCTTTTGATGAAACTACCACCATCAAAAAAAAAGAAGTTCAGATCTTCCTCGGAACAGCTGGATTCTGGTCAATACACATTTCTAGGTATAGTCAGTTTATGAAACTGCTGTGTGCTGTGCTCCCTAGGTAAAATCAGTTTGAGTGGGGACCCAAGAAACAGCAATAGGCCTTCCAGCAAGGAAAACAAGAAGCAGCATGAGCATTGGGCCCAATCTGAACTAGTGATGGAGTACAAAATATCCTGTATAACCCTGAGGAGATGTTGGCATCTCCTGGAGCATGTGGCAAAATAGCACTGATGAGATCCAAGCCCAGCCACTGGGATTTTGGAGCCTCAGCTACCAGGGGTCAGAAGACATCTCCAAGAGAAAGAGATCCTTACTGCACAGTGTTGTATGGGGACAGATAAAACAACGGGAAAAATAAAAGGTGGAAACATCAGGATAAATCCTTCTGGACTRCTGAACTACGGCAACAGGTAGTTCATCAGCTGCACCTCAAAATTGCTGGGAAATGACTGTGGGAGGGATGTGAAGTATGACAACACGTGCAATAATCTACAGGCAAAGCACTAAATGTCTGGCATAGTTTCCCACTGCAGCCCGGCTCTTGACGCTAGTATACAGCGGTACTGGCAGTGGGATGGATGTTACAGGAAACCGGCAACGCAAGGGACAGTTGCAGCAGCCGGGAACAGTTACAGGGTCGCGTATAGCCATGTAACGGGCAGGGTGCATGGGACACGGCCTCAGCTGGGTCGGGCAGTGCCAGCGCACAGCCTGCATTAGCCCGACGGGACAGGCAGCAGCCTGGGGACAAGCCCGGAGTGGTGCCTTCAGTGCAAACAGCCCTTCAGGGGCTTCCCGAAGGGCCCAGGTTGGTGAGRGCACTGGTGAGAGTCGGGAGCAGGTGCCGGGGGTGTTTGACCTGGCAAGTCCTGAAGGAGTGAACCTGGCCCCACCCTGGAGCTGAGGGGTCTGGGGACACTGAGGAGAGACTGCAGAGATACATAGGGGGAGACTTCAGGGATATGTGGGCTGATGCAGGAGTACGTGGCGGGAGGGACTCCAAGGGTACATGGAGGGGGAGATTGTAGGGGTATGTGGTGGGGAGACCATGAGAGGAACTCAGAGAGACCCTGAGGTCCCACAGCCCCGTGCTTAGTCTGTGCACCATAATGCTGGGACCTCTGCCCTGACCTACCCTACTTTCCTCTTAGATGGCACTATCTCTGAGAAAAAACAAGGAAGTGTTTAACTGATATAATTGAATTTATCTGTGATTAAAGTGTTTTGGTATCCAGATCCATTTAGCCTTGGCACTGCCATTTGGTCTTAAACAGCAACAAGCATACAAATAAACAGTCTCTCAGGAAGTCAGCATGGCTTTTGTACAGAGAAATCTTGAYTCCTTAACCTTCTGGAGCTGAGTGTATCAATAGGCATGTGGATAAAAGAGATAGAGCAGATATACTTTATATGGAATTTCAAAAGGCGTTTTAAACRTTATTAAAGAATACAGTTGCTGCAGGACAGGAGGAAAGGTCCTTTTATAAAACAAAAAGTTCTTTCRTGGATTAAACAGTATGAACCAGGCTTAATGATCATTTTTCAGGATCAAGAAGAGTCAGCGGTGATTGGTGCTGGAGCTGATGCTGGTAGCAGCTTTGTTGAACTTCTTCATCAATGATCTGGAGAAGCCACTGTGATGTCAAGTCTGCAAACCTGCAGCCAGTTCTAAACTCTCCCACATTGTCAAATGCCAAGTCCATGGCCAGGATCAATGGAAGGATCCTTTCATAAAGTACGTAAATGAGCAAAAAATGTAGCAGATGGCCTTCAACACAGATAAGGGTAAGATAAAGTAATCTAAAACTTGCCTACATAGTGCTGAACTCAAAAAAAATGCAGTTACAATTCAGGAGAAAGTTTTTGGAGTTATCATTGGTAGTTCTTTGAGATCATTGATCTGATGTACAGCAGCAGCCAGAAAAAGCAAATAAAATGTTGAGCATCGCTAGGAAGGGTGTTCAGAACAAGACAGAAGCTGTCATTTTGCCATTTTAAGAAGCAGATAATCTACTTCCTTACATGGAATAATATGGGGAGACAMAAGGGTGTCCGTGCTGACTGTGGAAGACAAATGTAGACACACAGGCAAAGATTATGCCTAGAACACAGAGCCTTTACAGGACACACAAATAGTTGGTCTACCACAAGACCTTCTTGCACAGGCCTCAAATTCTCTGCAAACAGTCTACTTCACAGTCACATACAGGAAATCAGATGCATCAGAGAGCAGAAAATGCCACTGCTACTCGTATACCCACCTAAGCTAGCTCGCCCACAAAAGCCACAGGGCTTCTGGTAGAGAGGAGGTACAGTTTATTGCATAGATTCTGCCAAGTTGTAACACGCTGCATATAGTAGCAATAAAGATAACCAAGTACTGTGATTTTCTTTTCAATACTCTCAATTAATAGTATCATTTTTTGACATCTCTTGGTCATGTAAAAGAAATAGAGAGTCACGTAAAATGTCTTTGATCTTGCACTGCCTTGTATTATATTGTGGGGTTTTGCATTTTTTTCAGACAAAAACAGAAAAGTGCCCTTTTCAAGAGTACCAAATGGTCAAATACTCAGGGTTCAAGTATRTAGTGTCTGTTTTCAACACACACATTCATTTTGATTAAAAATGAACTAACTACTGCAGAGAAGCCTGAATATCAGTAAAAAGCAACAGAATTTAGGCTCTTGAGTCATTCAGATGTTTTTTAAATGCTTTTATGCTTAGTATAACAATTGCTTAGACAGYGCTGTTTAAACTGTGTTTAGATTATGCATAAATTTAAATAAAGTAAAAGGTAAACGGATGACAGTACAATCTCAATATACCTTGGAAAAAGTCCATGTTTGCTACAGACACACAATTTAGTTCATTTTTTTGTATTTAACTTTCTCCTGCAATATTGTGAAGACAAAAAATAAAAGCATGGGACTTACATCTGAGAATCAAAATGGATGTTGGTTTAAAATGCACACATTTATATTTTAATTTCCATACTGATATTGACTAAGTAGACCAGACACATGATGKAAGAAATAGGGATTTGTTTGTTTCTTTAATTTTTACACCTCTAAAATAATTTTAAATATTTCACAAACAAGACCTGTACAAATGAGGACAAAAATGATCTTTTTCCATATCTTTTTAAGGCTTCATCACTTTCCTAATCTTCTAGATAAATCTGGAAAATTAATTCACCTGGATGTATGAGAAAATAATAAATATCGCCACTAGAGGATGCTGATAGTAAACCAACAGAAGTTTTTTTTTAATCTGATTTTACTGGTATCTTCTTCCTGCTATTTGCTATGTTAAATCTTCTGTTTCAGATTAGAATTTCATCTCAGCAGTCAGCAAGCCAAGTGTATTTTCTCAATGTATAATGAAGTCACAAAGTATAACTATTAAAATACTCTATACAACACTTAGGAGAACAGAGGTGTTATGTGAATAGCAGCCTATTAGAGTTTATTCAGTTCTAGTGTAACAAAATGAATTTAATACTGTTTCCCATCAACTKATTACATAGTAGTTTGTTTGAAATAATAAAGTTTTATAGTAGTTCTAAAATCTTGGTGATTGGTAGATACAGTGAAGGAAAAAAATGGTTAGAATGCAGAAAAGATTTTGGGGAAAAATAAATTTGAGCTGTATTCCTCCTAACAATTTTAGTTTCAGAAGCACTCCAATATCGAGGAAAAAAAAAAAAATAAAGACTATCAATTTAATTGAAGGACAAGAAATTAGGATTTTACTTTCTTGCTTAGCATGAAAACTCACCTGTAAGAATTTAAATGTAAACTGAACAATATTTAAAAGTTATAATAAAAGGCTAAATAAGCTAAAGCTGTTTAATCACCATCATAGTCTTATAGTACATTCATGTACATATAGTACATTATATGTACATGTGTGTTCAGTTCAGGAAAGGAAGAATATTTCATAGAGTTTTTCTCTGGTTAAAGAAAGTGTGAGAGATTTTTTTCTGTTTTTGCTATAAAGATATTTTTCTTTCGGTTCAAAAAAAAAAGAAAACTATATCACATTTATCTTAAAGTATTACAGTCATTTATCTTCCCTGCTGCAATACTGTTTCACTTGGAGTTTATAGTGTTTGGAGCTAGATCCTGAGAGGTACTGAACTGATATAGGAACTGTCARGTCTTCATGATTTGGCCAAATTGCATGATTTTGTGTGCAAAAAAGAGAAGAGAAAATGACTTTAAACTGCTAACTGTAAATTAATACTCTCATCTTAAAAAAAAGCTGCAAACCACACTGGAATTGGACTAGCGTAGTATAATTACGATTAAAGCCGTTGTCCATTGCACAGCACAGGAAAAGCAGGGTTAATAGGGAACCTACGGGTTCTGCTGTTGTGACTGGTGCTACTGTATGCGAGGAATTGATGGTTTGATGAGACCAAGCCAAAAGCAAAATTCTTTACAAGACAAGAGCGTTTACCTATTCAAATTATGTTCAAAACCTTCCAGAGAGAAGTGAAAACAGTGGTTAAGTGGCTTAGGAAGCAGAACACTCCTTTATGCTGCCACTCTGAGCATGTTGTCTCCTCTGTGTCAGTGTATAACTGCCTGCTGAAATGGGAAAAAGCACTAGAAAATGGCAATTTCTTGGGGAAAGAAAGGACTAGGATTTGTTAATAACTAGTATTAGGGTCATATGAATACAAATGATCTGAATTATTTGGTTTGGGGGATACAGACTAGTTTGACCGTATTGGCCATTGTTATTATGGTTTGATACCAGTGTGTGGAAATCACTAAGAAGTATTTTTTAAATATTAAAGTCATTTATCTTCCCTGCTRCAATACTGTTTGAATGTGAAGTTTATAGTCTGTAGGTCAGATCCTGAAGGGTACAGTCGCATACTTGCCAGCGTCTCATATCTGGCCAAAGAATATGTTTCACTTTTACTGTACATAGAAACAAAACCAGTTCTGTAAGTTTTGTGAATCAAAAATGACTGTTGGGAATTCACTGACAGTTTTTTAAGTATGAAAAGTTATGCAATTTGGATTGTGCTAGCCATTAATTCCTGTATGTTTGTAATTTTCTGTGGAAAGAGATCTTAAGACCCTGGAGCTGTTCCAGGATCCAGGATATTGCATATTTCCATGGGCACCGTTCCATACTGATGTTTGTGTATCTCATTCTTATATATGTGTCATGTATAAGATTTGCAGTCAAATTTGCACCAGACTTGTTCTGTTGACTCAAATCATCAGCTAATAAATGATTGTTTCTTATCTCCTCTTCCAGCCTACCCTTACCAGTATTAGATGTGCTACAGACGGTCAACATTACCACTCTTAAGTTTTGGGAACCTTCCCTAGCACAATCCCTCTATTGCCGATTCCTGTATTGGGATTTACAGGTACCCAGTGGCCACAAATGCTGCAGTTCTCCTCCACCCTGCTCCAGGTTTTTCATGGGGAGGCGTAAGAGTGGTGGTCAGAGAAGAGACATAGGGAGATACAACAGCCAAAACCTTCTGCTTCACACTGCTGCTCCATCAGCTCTGGGTGATGAYGAAGAGGGAAGAAGGGGACACTGGACAGAAGCAAAAGCACAGAGGGTTGTGCAATGATATTAACATTAATAATACTGATATTTCCTTAGTATAATCTTTATTAAGAACAGTGAAACTACATATTGAGCATCAACAGAGAATGATAATACRGTTTTATATAACCACGCAAGGAAATTCAGAGATTCAATTCATTTTYATCACTCCAGCACATTTCCACACATAAAATTAAAATCTACTCTCTATGTGCTTCTGTACCACTCTTCAAAACGTGTAGATGACAATGCAAAATGAAAATAAAAAACTTACAATCCACATGCAGCAGACTTGGTCATGATCATCATTCTTTTGCTTCATCATAGAAATTAATGGAACTTCAAACAGAGCCTTTTAATAAAGTTCTGTCTATTAAATAATAAGTACATAACACTGTTTAAAGGAAGGACTAATTTCACCATTTCTTCAGGGTGTTTCCTTTAGCCTACCAGTGTTCTCCACTTTCTTGCCTCTCAGTTGAATCTCAGACAGCTAGATCCCATTTTACTCAAGTCTGCTAATTCTCTGAAATTTTTAATTTGTAGGAAGAAATGGAAGAATAAATAATATTATTTATGTAATGCAAACAAAAGTATAATTAAACTTTATATTCTATATACAGAGTGATTTATTGTACCATTGCTTTAAACTAAATGGCAAGTAATCTTATTTTGTTTCCAAGATGTTTATCTGGGGGAAGATATATGATTTTTTTCTTCCAGGGCTGGATGTATCCACAACAGTAATGTGGCAGCTGCACAACAACAAGGATGATTCTCCTCACCCAGTGAATAAATACACACAGTTCAGGCCATCCTAAACAACAATGAAAAACACATTGACTTCAGCCTATTGGTTAAAACCTTCTAGAGTTTAATCTCCAAAGCAGAGTCAGTACAGTTTTGAGGAGAAARATTTATTAATTCCTGCGTTCACTTTAAACTAAAGGTTGATCAGTAGTGAACTACTTGATCTCCACCAATAAACTCCACCACAGCTGCAGCCATACCATTGAAAATACTGCTAAACCACAGCACCATCCTGATTAGTTCACCTGAAATATCTATAACTGCCTTAGAGGAATGTATCATAAAAAGATTGCCTTGAAAAAGGTAAGTCTGTAAACCTGACAAGTAACTGAAAAAGAATCATTTATTAAAAAGTCATCACAAGAAACACTCTTGACTGGGGCTTCAGTTGTGAACAATGTAATACAAGAGCATCTGGCCACATTTAGGGTCGTACACATAGGCCAATATGCTGGAGTTGTGGTTCTCCAGTGACGCCTGCACAGCACAGCCCCCTCCAGACTCTGAAACTGAATTCCCTCCCTGTGAAAACAAGGAGCTGGGAGCCTGCGGGTAGTCCCAGCCTCAGAAGCGCTTTTAGATTCTTCTGATTAGGATCAGCTTTTGCAGCCTCCTTTAGAGTGGGGAGTATAATCTCTGTCTGCCAGAACAAGAAAATTAGGATGTATGGTGAGAAGCTTTCACTTGCAATTAATGYGAGCCTAATTAAACAATTAAGGATCACTTTAGGGATGGAGATTCAAAATGAAGGCTGAAAAAGAATTAAAGATGGGAAGATCACATGTGTGAGATCTAAAGCTCCTAACAGAAATGAAGGAAAAATGAATCAGTGGGAAAATTTCTGTCAGTAATAGCTGCCAGATCATATAAACAAATTAATCTCACAACAAAATCACTGTATGTTACCTAGAAAGTAGTCTCTTTTGCTTGAAATACTCTTCACACAYGACGCTCTTGTAAGAAGAGCTCTTCTTTGATTTTTGAATCAAAGAACTCTTACCTGGATTGCCTAACAGCTTCAGCATACAGCTCCTAAATTACCCCTATTCYAATGTAACTTTCATCCTTCTCCAAGCTTGCTAAATTTACCCCAAATTTAGGTGTCTTATTAAACCATCACATCTGGAAATTTAAATGAATAAAAATCACTTGCCTTACGTGAATAGCTTTATTCTCTGTAGCTCTATTTTGCCTGAGGCAGCCAGACATAGTTATAGAAAGAGAACTCTCAAGTATGTAATAATGTCTTTGGCCACCAATGCAGGCTTATCTAAGCAGCAGTCTACCAGAGTTTTAGTGCCATGAATAAATTGGTGAAAATAAACTAGAGATCCATCCACACAGAACCTTTTTGAGATTGCAGAGGAAGAAAAAAACACAATTGAGAATAGAAAAGAAAGTCATAAATTATTTTCTGATAAAGTGCTTTTGGAGTTAATGGATTTTTTTTCAGTTCCCTGGAAAATATCTTCCCAAATTTTTTTTGGTCTTTATTCTTGTTAGTCTTCTGCAGTTAATGACAAGAAAGTATAGAAGAATTTCTAATGACGAATTTAATTTCCTTCTTGTTAATACAGTTTCTGCAAGCAGTTAATATTCTTGAACATATTCATTTAATTAACTGTTTTTATTACTTTAATTTACTCAACAGAAGCTGGCAAGAATTATTTCATTTAATCTCTAGACTGCACACCCACACATGCTTTGCTGCAAGAATTTTAGATTTAATATTTGAAACCTAAGATCTTTTTAATTGCAGCGGGTCATGAATACTGTTTCTCTTTAACTGGCTCCTGTCATCAAAGAAGTGTTGGGGGAAGCAGCTGGGACTGGGAATCTCTCTGGATGAGACAAGTAGCATTAGGGAATTTTAGTAAATTCACATCTTTGAGGGGGCTGGGAGTAATAAAGACCTTCCTAGGAAGCTGAATCAACTTTACATTTTCATGCATACATAGCTGGATCCAGAATTTGATTTCTGAAATTGATTTTTTTTCTTATCATGCTCATGAACACTTCTTGTGAGTACACAACTGTAAGATTGCACAGCACATTTGACCTTCACTATTTAGACTCTGGCACAGGAATTGTTTCACTATTCTGATCATTTCCTGTACAGATACTGTAAAATCTGTCTTTCACTAAGGACTGAATWTTCTTTATGTTCCTGAATGTCATATTTAGTCTCTCAAAAATGTGAGCCAGTCACTGCTAAACTCCTTTGAAGTATGTATATAAATTTTCAGATATTTTGGCATTATTTCTTAGAACTTTCTGCAACGTGAATAGTCATGTTGATTAATTAAATAGTCTGACTCTGTCCATAGCATGACATTTTAACAGCCTGCTTTGGAAAGCTGTGATGTTGCCTTAGTTGCCTGGTATTACCAGCAGTTGTCAGAAATCTCATGTGAATCCTCAAATCATTTTTAAATATACTTTCTAAAATGCTTAATTTATTTGTAATGTAGAGGACTGAATTGCAGCTGACAATAGGACAGAGAAGGTGCCAATAAACATCTAATAAATATCAATATGGTTTTCAGGAGAAGATAACCAACCTCAAGAGGGAACATTTGCAGGGCACCAACAAACGGTGACCTGGGATGGTCACCTCACTAAGCTACGGCCTGCCTTATGCATGAGGAGAGCTCCTACTGAGAGCCTGAGGCACAACTCCTAACAGAGAAGTAAAAATACAGGTGGCAATTTTTCTTCTTCCATGAGAAGTCGTGACGGCCTTCCAGACCAAAATGTCTCGGCAAAGCATCTGTAGGAATGCTGTTTCTTATGCCGGGAATGAAGGGGTTACCATGCCATATTTTCCCCCAATTGCTATGAATGTGGCTGGCTAAGCATTCAGGAAATATTTGCTATAGTTCTACGCCAGTACCTGATTGTGAACGTCTGATTAGATTGAATCACTGAACGTATTGTTTGGTTTGCATAATAGAACAAAGAGGGGACACTCCCTCCTCCGAAGCCTATACATGGTTCTGGGGCACGGCAGCATTTTTACATTCAATGAAAGTTTTCATACCGCCATTTGTACCCCCCACTGGACACCAAAGTAAGTTGTGTTTAAAAAAAAAAAAAAAAAAAAAAAAAAAAAAGCACTACCACATTTTAAGCAGGATTCCTGCTTCAGTGCTATCTTCTTGTTCTAGCTGATCCTTGCATTATCTACCCCCAAGCTAGCACATTTTTAAGTAGATTTTGTACTACATGGTATTTACTGACATGTATTAACAAACATACTGCAAAACATCATTCTCCCAGCCTAGATAAGCCCACAACACCAGTCCAACGTCTATCTAAAGCTCGATCTGAGTTTATTTTACTGTGACAATGTTAAACATAGCTGAATTTAGCAGGTACGAGGAAACGGGAAACAAGTTGTGAAACATTTTACTTTCATCACTTTACTTTTCCCTCCAAGGGTATTAGAGTCCACTGCTTGCTTTCAGTCTTTCATTCCCTCCAGCGTGAGACAAACTAGTGAGAACATTTCTTCACAGACGGTTTTCTGTCTGGATTTGGATATCTGTGAACGTACTGCAGTAGTCATCACAGATGCTTCTCTTCGTCAGGCTCTGGGGAACTGGGCTACAGATTAAAAGTGGTACTCTTCAAGATAAGACTATAAGCTATTTCATCCATATACTGAGCCTGTTAGCCCCCTTGTTTGCAGTTTCAGCTGTGAAATGTAATGCTACCTCAATGGAGCTAATACTTTTATCCCTCTTATTTGTTTAATGTTTCTTGCTTCCTGTCTTGTAAAGGCAGAGCTGTTTGCTGGTGATAACACAGATCAAACATTTTTGAAACAATGAAGAAACTTAAATAATGATTTATTTTCCATATATGTAATTCATAATCAGAATATTAGGAAGTGATAGGTACAACTGTTCAAGTGGAAGATTTGAAGTGTCCTCTGCTTTATGTATATTGAACAAGAAAGTCAGATGAATCCGGGAACCTCCAGCATCCTAGAGTAAGTGCTGTAGAGCGAGTCTTTTAGAAGACCGAGGCAAAAAGCATGAATGGGTGGAGAYAGGAAGAAAATTTATTGACGTAAATGAGAGTTAAAAAAAAAAAGTAAAAATAGGATCTCCTATAAGGAAGACTGATATTTCTTAAATTACGTCAGAGAGGAAGGAAAACAAACTGGARACTGGTGTCATCTGGAGTGACTAAAAACCTGCTACCATCAGTCAGCTTGACAACGGAATCAGTAATTTGTATTTCATTATTTTTTTGGCATGGTCAGTGTTTTAAAACAATCATAGAAGAAGTGAGATGCTTAGAGAGAATGCCATGCTCAGTAGTCACAACTCCACAGTTATCCTCATTTTTTGAAGTTCTATATCAAAAAATTCCAAGATTAACTGCTTCTAGCACCCAGTTCCACTGCTTAAAGGTGTGATTTTTTTGTCATGTTTGTCAGAGTAAACAAAACAAGGAGGATTCACAGAATTATCTAGATCAAAAGGAACTTCTGGAAGCTATCTAGTTCAACCCATGCTCAAAGTAGGTCTGATTACAGCAAGTTGCTCACAACCTTGTCTAGTTGAGTTGTTAACCAAGGAACCAAAGATGGAGGTTCCAGAGACTCTCTTCCAGTGTTTGAMCACCCTCAGGATAAAAAATAAAATAAAAATAAAATTTAAAAAATCTTTATATTTACAAGAAATTTCTCATGTACTAATTTATGTCTCTCATCCTGTCACTCTTACCTCCAAGAAGGATTTGGCTCCATTTTATCTGCACCCTTTCATTAGGTAGGTCTGGACAGCAATAAGATGTCCCCTCAACATTCTCATCTCAAAGCTGAAAAAAAACAGTTGTCTCTGCTTCTCCTTGTACACCACGTACATCTAAACATCTTAGAGTGGAGCCCAAAGTTGGATGCAGGACTCCAGATATGGTCTCTCACAAGTGCCCGATAGAATGAAAGAATCACATCCTTTGACCTGTAGGCTAAGACAGCCCAGGATGAAGTCAGTTTTCTTTGAAGCAAGAGTGCACTGCTGGTTCACCTTTAACTTCTTGTTCACTGGGACCCCAGATCCCTTTTTGTARGAAGCTGCTTCCCAGCAGATCAGCCCCCAGCCTGTACTGGTGCATAGAGTTATTTCATCCCACATGCATGACTCTGCACTTGACTTTGTTCAGCTTCATGATGTATCTGTGAGTCCTTTTCTCAACAGCCTACTAAAATCCTTCTCGGTAGCAGCCTTGCCCTCTATTATCTGCTGCGAGTGCAGCAGAGGTCTGATTTCTACCCCCATTATCTAGGTCATTAATAATGTAACATAGAATTAGCCCTAGAATTGATCTCCACTAGTAACCAGCCACCAGCTGGACTTTTAACTACTGATTTCTTTGAGACCAGAATAATATGCTCAAATGCAAAAGTGGACAAGTGGCTCTCAAACTGCCTGTGACTTTTGAGAGCATATGATTACATCGACAGTCCGTAACATTGACAGCAGCAGACTGTCCCAGGGCAGGAGCTGCTGTGCAATGCAAGTCACCAACTGTGGGAGAAAAGGAACCAGCCAAGAGTGCCAAGAGACCCATGCTAGTAATTCTCCTGGAACCTACCATTAATTCAACAGGATTAGCCACAGTGAAGCAGTGAAAATTTTGTGAGCTATTATCATCCCCTATCTGAGACCCACTTTTGAGATGCACTGTATAGTACAGCCCTGGTAATGAAAAGGGTCTTTGCTTCTGGCCAAAACAATGTGCTAGAAACATTGTCATGCCAGTGGGATTTGGGGCAAGCATCAGTAAGGCAAAGCTGACTACAGAAAAAAAGATACATTAATAACTCAGATACAAGACCATAAAACTCTTGGGAGTATAGACAGTTTAAGCAACTATATTTTATACAAAACATTTTTTCCTACAAGACCTATCCAGAGGCCAACTAACGAAGACCTAGATGGTGCCTACATATGAGTGTTCTCTATTACTGGTAGTCTTGCACTTTACTTTAGGAAAGTAAAAGTAACACACTTACTCTGGCTTAAAATAATGAAACACTGATGAGTTATAAGACCAAATAATTCATTGTATGAAGGAGGGAGGATTGTTTTGTTACAGTAGAACCACAGAACAGGAAACCTGGGTTCTGTTCACAGTTTTACGGCAGACGTCCTATGCAAACTTAATCAAGTCTCTTTGAGCCATATACTCTTTTAAAATCTATGTAAAAACAGTACCATGACTTTTCAGAGAATTTCAATGGGTAGACTAATAATAGAAAACAAGATTACTTCTTCTACTGCAGGTTCCACATTTATTAAATGCTATTTATTCCTATTAATAATCACAAATTTAACTAACGATCTTTGCAGGGTTTTTGAGATATTCAGTGGAAAATGCAAAGTTTCATTATTAGTCAACTACTACGTCACTCCTTTCAGAGTGTGTTCAGACTCAGGCATTGAGAACTCTCTAGACCAATTTCCTCCACACCCCAGCTCTTCACTTGATGTGCAGGGCTTATAGCATTCCCATCAACTAGTTGGATCCTCTCACGAATACTAAGAGTGAAGCCACCCAAAGTTCGCTTTGAAAACGAAAATGTATTTTCCTGAAAACATGCTAGACTCTACTCCACCCTTTACTTTCTGCGCTGATTAGTTACACACAGCTGAATAGCATAAAAGTTACTGGAGAGTTAGTGATCCACTACTACTCACTTTATCACTGCATTTTTAGTGATAGTGACTTAATCTATTGTGCTACAGAGAAAGATATGGCTGAGAAAGGGCACAGCAGTGAACAGTGTACCTAAGTGAGCCCATGAATCCTAGGTAATTCTAAGATGTTCTTCTCCACATGAGAAGACTTTTATGTAAAAAGTCAGCAAAATTGTGTTCTCAAGACAAAGGCTGAAAAACAGCAAAAGTCAGTTTTACAGAGAAACCATTCCTAGTAAGATGTAGTAATGAGTGCATAATTTAGATTAAAAGAACTAAGTTGGATCTGAGCTATCTATATAAATATAAAAGCCATGGTACTGCAATATCAATCAGGTGCCTTTTTTTTGAAATTCCTCTAAGTGTTATGGATATCGTGTTATGGATTGCATTTTTCCTCATGTAAGTGCATTTTCTAAAGAACAAATGCAGGGGAAAAATAATAGAGTGATAGAATTACATTTTTAGTAAGATATCCTTCAACTAATTTCATACCAAAAGGTTAACTGAATTTGTATCTTGGATATCACGAAAATAAATTCCAGCTTTTCCTACCAATCACTCATGACTTCAAGAGCCCTACTATTGGCTGAAAGCTACTATTTCTAGGGTTTATCATGAGACACATCAGTATCTCTTATTTCAAGGCTATATGATTTCAGCTGGAACTGTTTTGTGTAAATAGTTCACAAAATAATAAATAATTAATTTTGTGGTTCTAGATCTAAGCTCGGTCCTATCATCCATAACACAATAGGATCTAAAAGAAGGCACATAAATTATTTACTCAGAGAGCACAGCATCTGAATTTATCACATTGTTCAGCATCAATAATTATTGAATAAAAAACAGGAAGATTTGCTTTAATTTTACTGAGGATTTATTTGCTCATTCTAATATACAAAAGTTTTGCTCTTAACTTTTCATTTCACAGACGTGGAACTAGAGTTTTCAAATGATTTAACTTTTGTTAAGCCTCCAGACAAGATTTTAGCTTCAATTAGGGGGGCATAAATACAAAGAAACTTCATCGATTTTCTCTTTCATTTCAGAATATTTCCTCAGATTCCCTCTTTTTCTATCCATAAACTTTGTTTAGATGAAACTTGAGAGCTCTGGATGTTTCTCGAAGACTTTTTGGCATCCAGTAATATTGTCACATCACATTTTTGGAGAAAAACAAAAACAAAAACTTAATTTATCTGTTAGGTTAGATTCACTCTGTAGCAGTGCATGTTTATATCTTGGATGTAGGCAACTCCAGGTTATAAACAACATAAATTAGCCTGGAACTGAAAGTAATGAAATTCCAGCACATGGCCATGGACTTCAGGGACTTGGTGCAGACATTTTTTGAACTTTGTTTACATAGATTTGTATTATCCATTCTTTACTCTTGGGTACCCAAATCCTCTGTTACCCAGAAAACTGGGAGTTAGTAACAGTTGGTACTCAAAGGAGATTTGCTATTCAGACTTACAAGCACACCAATGGTAGCGCAGGGACTTTACCTCCCCGAGCGCTATAACCCTCATCCCGGGGAATGAAATGATCCTAAGTATCAATTTACCTAAACTTTTCAGCCCAAGGTGATTCACAAATCTGGTTTCAAACGTTRCAAATTCTCGCACACTTAAATCATTTCACATCTCTCATTCAAGCAAACACACAGTTGTGGTTCCACGTGTGCCTGGTGGCACAAGCAAGGACTACATGATCCCAAGATCCAGCTGCCTCMGGCACTGAGGGAACTTTGGAAGTGACCAGAAGCAATAAGATACTTTTCAGAGCATCAAATACCACAACAGTTACTAATACTAAATCTTCCGTAGTCCTATGTCAGAGAAATAAAAGGACTTTGCTATCATCTCCATTCCACTAGTGCCCACACCACACAGAACACAATGCCAACAGAAACAAAGATAAGCACACAATAAGCAATAAATATAAACAAAGCACAAGGTTTGCTGTAATTGCAGAGATTGCCACAAAATATTTGCTGTTCTTCTCATGCCACAGGAGTCATATATGATAACACCTACCATACTGGTTGATGTGACAGGCAAGCAGAGGGAGAGGGAAGAAAGAGAAGAGATATCTCCCAAGAGCTGCAGCTGTGGAAGCAATATTTGAAAGAGCGAGAACTGGAACACTCTTTTCCATCTCAGAAATTCTTTTCGCTTGGTATAAAGTAGCAGGTAGAACATCTCACAGTTAACTACTTTACTCCTTGTTTTGCAGTTGTCATCTTACCCTTCTGTAATCCACGTGAATAAGMAGCTATATAAACCCCCAAGAAACACAGTCTTTGATGAAGTTATGAATGATAATGAATCATTACGAAGTGCTCTAGATTTGAAGGTTTTATAAACTCAAATACAGCAGAATACCAATGTCATTGCTAAGATCCTATTTAATTTAATGTTTTAATTAAGGACTCCAGAGGGACAGAGCAGTCCATATGCCTTTAGGGTTAGTTAAAGGCCCAATCAGAAAAATTTCTAGGACAAGTCATCAAACACTAAAAAAAGACATTTCTCCCAAAGAAGTGAGAAATGATTCTACTGAGCAAGTATAGTAGTTACCAAAATCTTCCTTGCCCTTTTCCTGATTTTAACTTTGTATCAAGCCAAATAGCTGCAGGCTTACCTTCAAATCCTTCCTTAAAAGGCTTCTGTCCAAAAGGCTGTCTATGCAATTCCTGCAGTTCTCAAAATAGCTGTCATAATTTTGTACAATGAGTAGATAACTTTCTCAGATATTTTATTTTCTATACATGGCTCATTACACTCTTTGGCACATATCCACCCATGGAAACACTGTCAGCCTTCACCAGACAATAAGTATCTCAGCAAAGCTTTCAGAACATTTTGTCTGAAATRTAAATATTGACAAATCATGATGTTTCAGCAAAACTAAGTTGTTAAATCTCGGGATGCCATGTTGTAAAAGGACTCTGCACCTTTTAAATATATATATTGTATCTAAAATTTTTACTGAAATAAAAAGAGAGACTGATTTCTATAGGGCTTGGTCACTGGAGAGTGGCCTAAGATATGAGGCTCCACATTCCTGAGGTTAAAAATCAAAAGTGAAAAATCTTTCTAGAAAATAGAGACTTTAATCTAAATCTCACACAGATCAAATGAGTATTCTACATGTCAGGAGAGAAAACACACTTGCATGCAGCCTTAAAAACATTCAGCAGATTTATTTTATTTGCATTTGATCAACATGGGAACGAGCACTTCAGAATCCTCAAATTGTCACAAAACTAAATCTTCACCCTTTGGTTCTTTAACTGAGCTGTAATACAAAACTGATTACTTGTATGAAGGCATCAGGCAAGACATGACTGGAAAGCTAAAACTCAGGCATCCGTCTGGCTGGCTGGAAAAAGGGGACAATGGCTTCTGTTTCCCTACGCAGAGAAATATATACAATTCGTTTGAGTCTAATCATGCACCACCAGTAAGTGCCCTAACCACTAGTTAGCAGACATTGCAGTGTTTAATGCTGTGGTATCAAACTTTCTTTGTGGATCGAGCTCTGTCTCCTATAGATGGCTTTTACATATGTCTAAATCATAATCCACTTAATTTTGTTATTTTTCTCATCTTAGTGCAGTGAATCTTACTGAAATTTCTCATTTTGTTGTATACTTTACTAAACTATAATGATATTCTCTTATCGTGAAGATTAGGGTCCGCTTACCTTGTTTCTGTTTGTTTCTCACAGATTTCTAGTATTTGCATACAATCACATTAGGAACTCCTTGTTCCTCTAAACTTTACAGGGAGGGTCTAAGAATAAAGAGAAGTTTATATTGTAGGTTTGCCAAATTTTTCCATATGATGCAAATACATAGTCAGAATACAAGTCACAATTTGTTCAACCAGCATCCAGAAAATGTGTAAAAGTTAAGAAGGCTAAAGGAGCCAGAATTAATCTTGTCTTTAATATGAAGAAAGTTTTATTAAGATTTCTCATTGTACTTAATTTAACAAGTGAGGTATCATTTTTTCAGACACTTAACGCCAGAACTGGTGCTAATTACCCTTCACAAAGCTTTAGGAGGTGTCCCCTAAGCCTCATTATTCTACTTCTGCATACAGGATATGAAGAATTTATATATTAAATTAATAATTTAAGAAATCCTTCTCATCTGCCACTTGAGCTGATTTGTGCCCTGTGATATGTGGCACACTCATCTCCATTCCATAGTYCGTGCCAGGGTATTATCTCAAACTTTTTTGAAGATACATTGTGAACTTTCAAAAGACAAGAAAACCTTCCTCTTCCCCAGAGAGCGCTGCTTGTCTCATAAGTGGGTCAGCAGATACTGGATTGCTTCCCAGTCACCAGGGCAGGAGCAGTAGCCAAAGGCCAATTAGCTCATCGAACAATCAAACTAATGGTGAGGCTCCAGTTTAGCGGGTTTTAAACTGATAGTGAGGAACTGAGTCAAGATTTTAAAAAGTAATAAAAAATGTGGAAGAGCAAGGGGGGACAGCAGTAGACTCCTATGTGGGAACCACTAGCTTTCATTTTATATTGAAACATTTCAGGCCAGCTGATAACAAGAAAATATATTCCAGTCTCATAATCTTTGCTGAATATCGGAATGAGAATAAACGAGGCAAGCTCGTCTCAACCTTGCCATTTTGTGTCATCTTAATATGTCAAAGACAGGAGAATTAACAGCTCATCCTTGAACAAATTACCTCAACCATACATACAGAAATGCAATATAGGTTAACGTCTCTCATTTTCTCTTCCAACCATCCTTCACCATAATCACAAATTTATGGCTAATTGTCGGACGGCATCCTTCATGAGTAATTAACTGTCAGGGAAGCTTACACTCCTAGAAATAAAATGTTTGATGGGGTATTTCCCTCTATCACTCATTCAAATACCCTGTTATAAATTGATGATACTACAGTTGACTTTTCTTTCAAATGCCAAAGCCTTTCCTATGTAATAGTGCGCAAATTCTAAGTAGAAAGACATTATCCTTTATGAACTGTTTCACAGAAACATCATAAATCACTCTGCTAAATGATTTGTCCATGTTACATGAGCGAAATGCTGAACATTATCAATCCCTCTTTCTTTATGAGTCTCAGGATAGCATAAAGGCATGAAAGCTGAAGGAGTATACATTAATCCTTCTGAAAACTCAAGACTCAGCTAATGTAAAGAAGCAATATGCCTGGCATTACTCACTTTAGCTTTCAAATGAGCAAGTCAAAGGGGGAAGGTATTGCTGTCACAGTCGCAGAAGGAAACATAACATATGGCAATCTACCATGCGTATATCAGCAAAATCTGATGATGTTAATAAGTAAATCTCTCTTCCTTAAGATATTTAAATGGATRCTCTCACTTTACTCTTCTTGCTAACTTGTAATTGTATATTGCAATCAAACTCTAAAACATTTCTGAAAAAGATTATTAGATCAAGATTTTTTTTAAGTGTTACAATTACAGCAGTATTACTAAAATTCCAAAGATTATCCTGTAAATTCCTCACCACAGTAAAACCACGGTGATGCAAATATTCCTCAAGCTGACAGTAACTTTTTTTTATAGTGACTAGCCCCAGTGCCTCGTTGGCTTTGGGCCAACAAACTGTCTCAGAGGTCAAAGGCGGCGATGGATACCCCACAAGAGCACCTTTGCTTCACTGGTGCCTGCTTCTGTCAGACTCCTTTGGAGGCTGCAGCGATTCCCTTGGGATATTAGCTACACCAGGAACAAGCATTAGATGACCGGTTTGTCTTACTTAGCTGGCAACCGTTAATGATTAACATACTTTTAAATTTGATTTTAAATGCRTGCCTACCTTCCTCCTTAGGTTCGATTTTGCTTTTTAAAGAAGTTGCCTTTAATTTCCTAAGGAGTGGAGTCAGCATTTGGCTAACTGCCAGGCACCTTCCCCAGGGAGGCCCACCGGCACGCGTATCAGTGCTAGACAAACGGGACATTTCCAGGCCTTAACTTTTTTAATACAAAGATAACACTGAAGCGATCATTATCCTGGCACACACTTGCCTCATACAGAAACCGAAGACAGGGCTGGCATCTAGTTTGTGACAATGTCCAGCTGACACTGTCTTTTCTGGAAATAAATACCAGGGGGGATCAGAGTATCTTGGTACTCTRCAAAAGGTTAAGCAGAGCAGTTCACAGCCACATAAATGACTGACATCCTTGGGAAGGCAACAGCTTCATGTGATTACGATCAATCCTAAATTAGAAAAGTGATTCAACAAATCTACTGATCAATAATGATCTGATAACTCCTGTCCACATACTACTATCTCCTTTGTCACAGGAGCTGTCCCAGCTGCTAAATTATATAATAAAAATAARTAAATGCATTGTGGAATTTGCAAAAATACTTGGTGCTATCCTAACACCTCCAAAGGCAACATTCTTTAGATTTCAATGCAAGCAGAAAACAGGACAACACCAACATGAACTCTCTCCATATTTCTTTCCAAGCATACATAAAGCTTACAACACTCTTAAGTAATCAATTCAATTACAACATAATCCATTTATTCCACAGTTTCTAAATCATAGTCCAGTATATGATCTGTACTGCGACAAACTTTGAAATGCCTGGTAAGGAACAGGACTCTCTCAGATTCACTTGTTTTTAGCCTACTACTTAATTTTTCTGTTCAATACTCAGGAAAAAGTGCTGGACACTTGGTTGCCATAATCATTTGGCTTGATTCAGTTGCTACATACATTTCCATCACAGTTTTGATGTCTACTTCTGAATAAGTTTCTCCCTTGTTTAGAATATACAAATAAGCTCCTATCAATATCTACAAGAGTGGAATTGCCCTCAAAATCTTGACCAACAACAGTCTCTGAACTRTGCAGTGCCCCATCAATATTTGGCAGCTTATATTGGCTTCCTAAAGCAATATCGTAGTTTTTAGAAAGCACATTGGTCATGATGTGAGTTGTTTCTAATTTTCTAGCCATGCAGATTAAGTGGATTTACTTGTCTATACTTACAGCTCAGATTAATTTCAGTATTATTCATATAATGTAAAATAATCTAAGATTATGTTTTGGTAACAGTCCATGAATTAATGAATGCATTTTTTTATTAAAGTCAAAATGCCAAATGTAAGCCCAGAAGATACTACTGACTAAATTAGTTTACAAGGAAAAAATTAAAAAGTTCCACCCATTCACTGAGTCCTAGGATTCATCTCTTAAGCCACAAACATACTGTATCATTTAGCCAAAACTAACTCCAGTAGTAAACCACCTGGGTTCGATTTCCACATTCAACTGCCAGAAGAAGATATGTCAGACTTGTCTCTTGCGCTGAGCCAACTTGGCAGAAGAAAGATCCTTTGGAGCTTAAAACAAAACAAAAATTGAACAAAATCCATTCATTTAATCCCAAACAACTCTTTTTTGACACACACTGTAGAAATCACTGCACGCACTCTATTTTACCGCTCCATATTGCTCTTTCAAAAACTGCATAACTTCAGCTATTTAGTCGCACACACACATGGTTATGGGAACTTTCATGCTAAGTAAATGATTTTGTACATGTGAGGTAGAAAACACATTTGTAATAGCATAACTGTAATGCACAAACAATTTTAAAGCTTTAAACGCTCATCTAAACTGTCTCAACATCTTCGATGTCCTTCCTCTCCCAGTCATATGTATGTGCACATATAYACATGCGCAGAAACGGACAGATGTATTATACGTCAGATAAAGAACCCTTCAGATAAATAATTATTCCTTTGAGTAGGTTAACTACCTGAGGAGGCTAGATTATCATTTTGAAATCTGATCCAGTCTATCATTTGCTCGCTTGCCCCACCAAATTACTCGCCTCAAAACATAATGCTTTGCACTGAATGTATTTTGCTTTCCCATCTGTTTTATTCAGTGATCTTCTCGTTTTGTCCTGTTCTTCTGCCAAGTCTATTGAAGCTCAAAGAAATTAAGCAACTTGTGCAAGCTCACCTAATAAGTCTTGGCTCAGCCAAAATTAGCACCAAGAATTAAAAACAGGCATATATATGCATGCAAAATAGGGGGGGGGGGAAGTAAAATCTCATTATTTGAAGACTTTTTTTTATGTTGTAGATTCATTGAGGTAAACTTCTTTCCTATCAAGAAATATCTCTCTTTTATTTGCTCCTAGCAGGTCTTTGATTTTGCCATTCAACACTTTTCACACAGGAAAARCAAGGTCCATGGCAGCTTTTCTCCTCTTGTATCATCCCTGAGGAACAGAGGGAACAAGTGAGCAATGCTTGATTTTAAAACCTGGAAAGGCATAAAGGGCTGCTGGTAGCTACATTAAACCCTCTGCTAGACAAGGGAGATGTTACTTGTTTTCTGTCTTGGAAGGTGAGAGAGAAATAGGATGTTAGTCTGTTGAAGGGAAAAGGATTACCTCATTTTTGGTCTCAATTTTTAAACAGCGTCATATTTTCATGCTGCAGATAACTGCATTTAAGGCAATTCAGAATGTGAAACAGAGTAAAAAGAGAATCTTACGAAGGACTAAAATATTATCCTCACTAATATTATTGTGTGCCCAAGAAAAAAAATACACTTTTTTTTWAAAAAAAGAAAAAGCAAGCAGGTCCATGACTCAAAGAATGAAAAGGCTTAATTTTAGTTCAAAAATTGCTACCATATAGCCCCAAAATAAAACATGCATTACAAAGGATATATTTTATGTGAGAATAAAACAATATACCAGCTTACTATTGAAGATATATGATAATATAATATTTTATATGTATTGTATTACATAAAAGCATATGCATGTTTCACATACAAAATATATCTTCAGTTCTTGTCATCCTTCCAGCTGCACACCAATTGCATCAAGATTTTTTAAAGCATTATTTAAAGTATGTATGTTTTTATGCCTAAGCTTTTAACTTTGTAAAGAGTCTGCAGAGGAGGGGAAAAAAAAAATCTGAGTTCATACCTTTTCCTCCATATCTCCACCCAGACCCTCCCAAAATCATTTGTGTGTTTAAAATAGAACACTGACTGTAACATCCTATCGAAAGAATAAACACCTTTTTTTCAACAGACCCCTAGGGAAGGGAATATTTTCAGTTTATTGCCACATTCTCACAATATCCTCCCTCTCAAATTAGAATTTGAGATTTAAAAAAACAAGACTTTCATTTACTACATAAAGATACCTGATTTTGTTGCTACAATACCGTCGCCAGGCTCAGTTCCAAATATCCAACATTGTCTATCGACTTCATTCATGAGAGGAAACGGGCAACTAATTGCACAAGCACTGAAGGACCTGCGTGAAGCCCCCAACTTTCTTCTGCTTCTCAACGCTGCATATAATAAACTCTCCTTTTAGAGTTAGGAAACGACTTATTATGCATTTACTTCTTGTAATTACTTCCCATCAAGGTCAAACTCCTTGGTGCTTTTTAGTTTCTCTCCTAAAGAGAAACCTGCAATGTTTGATGTGCCCTTCAGCATTAGTATTTTTGGACTAAAATACATCTTGCCTTTGTTCATTATCAAAATCTATTTATAAATTTCCATTGGGAAATATCTGGAATTCATAAAGCAATAAGCAAAAGCACTAATCCATTCATTAGCTGCATATTTTAACTTTCCTAAGACTATCCAGGAAAGAAAAATTAGGTGTCAATATTTTTCTCCTATAGCAATCTAATCTTTAAGAATTAAAAAAGCTGTTTTATGATAAGAATAGAGTCTTTGAAAACAATAACCCTTTAAAAATCTCCAGAAGCAAGCTACAAACTGCCTTTAAGAGAAAAAATAGATACGCAGACATAAGTTTATGAAGTCTAAATATTATTTACGTGGTAGTATGGTCATGAAACAAATTCAGCTATACTAAAGAAAAACCAAAACTGTAACATAGTGTTGGTATTCATCTTTATCCAAGATGTCTTGAACCATTCTAACAGTATTTCTTCTTTTCATATTTCTATACAAATGTACTGTAAAACAGAAGGATGAATTTTTTTCCTCACTTCCCGCTGGCTATTTCATCACCTCTGCAACGTAAGGAACCTGAAATATAACATGAAGTAWGTATGTCAGTATGCTTCTAATCATGAGGATGAGTAAGTAGGATTTTTTCTGATATAAACTGGTATATAGAGATTTCCATGATTTTCTGTGCAGGTAAGCACACTCATGGAAGTAGTGTTCTAGCAAGTACAAGAGAGTTCAGATTTGCTCTTGCTCTTCTTACAAGCTGAAATATTTATATTCCACCAGTTATTTTATGTTGGTTCAAATACAAATCTTTCTCTTGGATAGGATGTTCTTCAAAGCTTTTAGTGCTAGAATGAATCTGAAGCAGATCTTGAATTAATTTTAACTTTGGCTTTGCACTTAAAAAAGTGCAGAACAGCTTCATGAAAAATATGTTAGATGCTCCAGCTGGGAGCAATCCTTTGCCTTGCAAATGCCAAATTAATTACTGTTCTGTTCAATGTTTCTTTAAAGAAGACTAAAAAGTAACTTTCCACAACGATGAAGAATACACTCATCCTTAAAATTCTACCAACTCTGAAATATAGTGGCAATAGCTGTTAGATAGGAAAGGACTTCAAGATTTACAATCTCTTATCCAATTTAAAATCATAGGAACAGATACAGGGTCACACCAAAGATCCTCACAGCCCAAAATTGTGTTAATCCAGTTAGAACTAGATTCTAGGAATGAGAGTAGGAAAAGCATATGTGGTATTTCATTCAAATGTTGTCCAAGCCATCTGGAGGAAAAGGAGATGTCTTGTATTTAGCAGCACCTAAATGACTTCTAATACATGAATTTACCATGTTCTTGCCCATACACGTTCTAAGCATATAAAACATCTTGTGAAAAAGAGCTTCTTAGCTTACCACATGCTCTCTGAAGAACCATCCCCTCTTGTTTGTTTGAGCCTGTCCATCCTGCTTTCCCTTATGTCCCTTAGACCTTGTTTTGGAAAGAAAATAAATAATAGGTCCCTATTCACACTGTGATTCAGTAGAGTTTAGTGACAACACTTTGCAAATTGTCTTGAGAGAATCATGGACCATAGGCTCAGGGGGCAGAACGCTTCCTATTTCCAAGTCAAAAGTCTTCCAAGACTTTCCAAGTCTTCAAAACTAAAAGAATTTTTTATTTTTTCCACTCTACAATATCCTATTCCTGCTTTACATGGCTTTGACAGGAAACAGTAGAAATTTCCGCATCTGAAAAAGACAGATATGCATATTAATGTGGCAAGAGATGAACCTTAGTCTTTGCAAAGGAGAAAAGGAAAACATTTAAGGCAAAGATTACAAAAACAGTGTATGTGTTGGAGTAAAGTAACAGAACATTGTTTGCTAAATATTAAGAATTTCTACTAGATCTTACAGCTTTGCAGCATCTTGGGTCTTACTGGCAGGACTTATTCTCCACCTCTGACCCCCATAACTCCTGCCTTTGTATCTTGGTACAAATGTTACACATCAGATAAATAGCAAGCTTTTAGTATGTGACAGTACCTTAGCTTTTCTCTTCTACTTGCACAGCTACGAAGCAGATTAAATGTTAGGCAGAAGTAATTAGGATTACAGGCATCTTGACTGCAAACTTTTCAAATCYTTTTGGATCAAGCTAGGCAGCTGTAACATCCAACTTTTAACCATTGATCAATGAAATCTTTGGGGATAGGTTTCTTTTGCACTAGACTTCAAGGGAGTTACAGAACTTGAAGAGCATAAATGCATAAATGCAGACTTAACAGCACAAAATCCCAGCAAGCTTTAGCTAAGTACTGAAGTAACAACCAGATTATACGGAGTTGTTAACTCTACAACTGCAYTGGCACATATTTAAATTAGTATCAGTCCAATAATGAAAGAAAGAGACCGGTTTTCTCTTAAATGTCAAAACTTATGAATTATTTTTGGTTATTGTTTTAGGACTTAAGTGACAAAATATAAAACAAAGTACGTATCAGCTGTAGACAATAATTACTTGCTACTACTGCAGATATTCTTTTACACGATTACAATTAAAAGCTAAGGAGCAAGTAGTATTCTCCGGAACTGGAATACTCAGTCTCCCAAGTCAAGAGTAGATAAAGGCACATGAACAGTTGTGTACCTTTCATAACCTACATTTATCCTTGATGGCCTATTTGTAGAAATTCCCAGAGTTTAAGATGTCATTCCTCTTGATAATGAATCTAGGGTAGCATCAAGTGAATATATGAAGATCAACATTGTATATTCTTTTTTATTTTGGAACTAGAGAAGAACTACTTGCTAACTTGGAGCCCAGAACGCATATTACTACTGAGGTGTATCTGGAGGAAAGAGACTGAATTTCCATTTTTTAAGGCAAACAAAATACAAGGAAACCTACCAAAAAGTTAACTTACATTATGTACACAGACCTTCTAAACATTGTATTCCAGTTACGTTCTAACAATTTTTCATCTTGCTTTGAAAAGCAGGAATTAAAAAAAACAGTATATACAAATAGCTTGGTGAAAAGGAAATATAACGCAGTTCTAATTATATCCAATAAAATATAAATATACAAGTCAAATGCCCAAATCCTACAAAGCCTTTTGTTTTTTCATTCTTCATTAAGATATAGACCACTCCACAAATCTTTTTGTGAATGAAATTTTTATTTACACACTGTATCCAGAAGCAGATACATAAATCCTTATACAATTATTTTTCAAAAATGTGCAAGAAATTACTATAATTCTGTTTACAAACCAAAACACATTAAAATCAATGGACTTTGGATAATTCACTCTGTGGTGTGCTTAGTACAAATAGTGCACACCAGGTCTGAAACAGAGAAAAGTGTAAACTACAGCAATCTGGATTGCAAGTATTAACTTCATGGCACTCCATCATCACTATAAAAATTCTTTAAGCCAACATGTACTCATACAAAATTCTCTAAGAATTTTTCCCTTATCTCTGTGTAGAATTTAGAACACTTTCCAAATAATGCAATGCTGTATTTCCCATTTTATGAACTACCCCCAGCCCATTTTTTTATTTATAAAGAATGCCTGTTTTTTATTCTTTGTAGTTATAAAAAGATTAAAACAAATTAAATAGGCAATCACTTTTATCCATAGCTTATCTCAGAATTTGAAAGTTCAGTAACAGAAATATTTCTCATTAGAATCATAGCCCATATATTGCTGGTATATTGTTTTAAATTTATAATTCTGGTATTCACATAGATCAAATGCATCACAAGTAAAACAGCACATATTTCACTTAACCCAGCAGTCAATATTCATAGAAAGAAACTGGCTTTAACAAGATGTAAAGTCAGCTCATTTGAGAACAGAGTATAATTCCATTTCTTATCCTTCTGACAGAAAAAGATTCTGATAAAAAGATGACATTTACTGTGGCAACAGCAGGATAAGTGCTATATCCTTCAAACAGATCAAAGAATACAAACCACTTTCAGTTGTTTATAACACTGGCTTACCAAAAAAAAAAAAAAAAAAAAAAAATAAAAAAAAAAAAAAAAAAAAAAAAAAAAAAAAAAAAAAAAAAAAAAAAAAAAAAAAAAAAAAGCAATTGTGCAAATTTATTTTTCTGTATCTAAATAGAAAACAACACCTTGTAATTGGTGAAATAGCCAGTATTAAGACATGACTAAAGTTACTGATAAGTTCAAAAACACCTCACCAGTTTAATTTCAAAGCTTCATATTCCAAAACATTTTTCCACAATTCAGTTGCATAAAAAGCATAACTTTTGAACCATTAGACTATTGTGCTGAATAAACTGGCATTTTTCTACTCTGTAAGGATCACAGTCAGTTAGCTTTTAGTCTTAGTGTATCTGCCTTTAAAGGTATGCAAAATATGCTCAATCATTTTCCTTCTCTTCGTCAAGGACGCTTTGTTCCTCTAACTTTTATGAAGCAGAAGTCAACACAATTTTTGTGGTTACTCTGAATACTTCTAAATTGTCTCTTAACTTAATGTTGTGATTTTTTTTGCATTAATCTTTATTATACGAAAATGTAAGTATCTTTAATGTTTCCAGAGTCCTCATTCTGCATTCCTTGTCCTGGTGCGAGAATTATCTCAGGAGAAGGAAAAAAAAAAAAAGAAAAAAAAAAGAAAAAAAAAAGAAAAAAATTCTGAATAATGAAATCTGTAAAAAGTATTTGTGTTTACTTACTAGTGGAGTTAAAGTATTTTGAGTTTAGTAGAAATATCACCACTATTTATTTAGAAAGAAAGTGCTATACAGTTCTCACATCCTAGGTCTCAACCACTGAAAGAGTTCTGTTTGTGGATGCTTTATGTGGGGGGAAAAAACATAATAATAACTTGATCTGATTAAGTTCATAAATCAAGAACACTGTGAGGAAGGAAATTCAAAAAYTGGATAGATTAACCAAAGTTTAAAAAGCATCAACATGTACAAGTGAKCAAACTGAAATTTATAAAGCATGGGTAAGAAATTTAGCATGTGTTTTCTTTCACCTTTTCAATTCAGTCATAAAACTGGGATATTATAGTTTCAATTATTTAAGTTTCAATGCAATGACTGCTAGATTAATGCATGTGGCATAATATAAACATATGTTTAATGCATTAAATAGTAGCATTAAATGACAGAGAAAATATTTAACATACTATAATCTTTCAAAGATTCTGTAGAATGCATAGACCCTCTGGCTTGTACTGGGAAAGAATTTTTAAAGTGAAGAAAATGCCAGAGGTTTTCCTTCTAAAATGCATGTGTCTGAAATTCACAAAAATGATTTTCTTTCCCCACTCCYAACAGACAGAATCAGAACACTGTACCATGCAATAGGTTATTGTGCCTTTTTTTGAATAAAGTTAGTGATCTCGATTCAGAGGTGGGGAAAAAAAGTCTGTAGAGGGGGAAAAAGGAAACAGATTTCATACTTGCATACATATATCTTGATGGCAGAGCCAACAAATTAGGCATATAGATTACTCTAGATTTAAAACTTTATTAGACTAAAGAAGAAATCCTTATTCTCCCTCCCTTAAAAGCAAAGGCAGCCTTTATCCACCTTTGATTTTTTTTCTTTTTTTGTTAAACATTATGGTCAAAAAATAAATTAAAAAAATATAAATTTAGTCTATCAATTCAGGCAACCCAAGATGTAGTGCTACTGCACCACCTTGCAGCAATACTGTATTCATTACTAAAGACTCATTTCAAGGGACAAAAGGCTAGATTAAACAAGAGAAGAAAGTGACCTAAACAAGAAAGTTGTATCAGAGATTAACAACTGCCTTCTCAGCTAATCTTTACTCACCAGCAACTACTACCAATGATGGGGAAGGTAACATTCTCAAATGCAAAATTTTAGGGCAGGGGTAGGGTGGGCATAAAGTAGGCTTCCCTTCAGAGTTAGCCATGACCCCATTAACGAATAACTCATAGAAGTGATAGACCATGGGGAAAAACAAAACAAAACAGGAAAACGCCACGGATTAACCTTGCATGAAGAAAATGCTACAATGTAGAAGCTGTACTCCCAATTGAAAGTCATTTTTTCCCTAAAGAAGGTCAGAATAACTTTAAGTTTTTCAAATGCCAGAATATTTGACAGATATCAGAAACATTTACTTAACTGATTCATTATTTCACATGTCAAAACATACCCCATGACAGTTACCTCAAACATTTTCTGTGGTCATTTCTGTAGTCAATATACATTAAAACCCAAACTCCTCTCCCCCCCGTAATTTCAAATCTATGAAAATGGAGCTTCAGTGATACATTTTACACATCTTCTATCAAATTATCATCAGTCCTGTTCCTCCCTTCCCAAAGAATAGTAAAAAAAATAAAAAAGAGAGAAAAAGAAAAAAAAAATCAAACATTTAGTTTCATTTAGTTTGAATAGGACATTATTGTACTTCTGAATTGCAGAAGTGAAAACGCAAAAAAAAGGGAAATCGTTAAAATTCCACATAGTTTAAATATCTATTGTAGAAATCATCCTGGAGGAAGGGAAGCTGTTCAAAGCYTTACCACATCTCTAAAACCACTCGTCAACTTGTGTTTCCATAATAAGGATTCCTAGAGTCATCCTACATATCCAGGTAATTTTTTATTTGGGGGAGGTAGGAAGCAGAAGGACAGGAAAGAGAGGACCTTGGTAGGTGTTCATTTATTTAACTGATGACATGATTTTAAAATGTAGTGATTTTCARGATCTCAATACTGCGATTTCCATATAGGTACTATGCATGGACTTTCAAAGATTTTTTTTGAAGGCCATTTTTAGTAGGACAAAATACTGAGACAAGAAGAAAGTCAAACCAACTTTCTCAAACACAAAATAGTGTACAGACAATACAAGGTTTATGAGAAAGGTTTTTTCCAAAGATATGCTGCATAACCATGTTCTTATCACACAGGTCTAAGTTCTACATTAGGGCATATTTCTATAGAAATTTATAATTCAGATGCTAGGAAACCATTTTAACATATAAGTAAATTTTGTAATTTAGAATATCAATACGCTTTTGTTCACAATCATCTTTTTCAATAGGCTATTTTAAAGAAAAAATCCATTCAACAAGTTTCATTTGACTTTTACTTATGGTTGAATACACATGAAATGTGCTTTCAATGCATAAAAATCACAGTGGATAGCAGCAAAGGACTTGGGGGAAATTAAAGGAGAATTTGATCATTCACATTGTGATTAATCTGCACATTGATGAAAGATAGCTATTTCACACTTCTAAAAATAAACTTGAGATCATTCTTTCCAAAAAAAAAAAGCCTCCCAAAATACACAAAAACCCCCCAAACAAAAACCCAAATGCATTACTTCTTTTACACACAAAAATGTAATATTGTTATGGCAGCAAAAGATTCTGATAATAATGAAAGTCTGTAAACTGTAATTCAATCTCTTTTTGTTGTTGTTGTTCCCAAAGTGCAAGATGCAAGATTCCCATAAGCTTTCAGTAGTGCTTTTCTTGTAAATAATCCTTCATTTTGTTTGGCAAAGGCAGTTTCTGAATCAGGTCTATTCTGGTATACTGACGTATTACGAAACGACACAGGTACTGCAAGGAACGCACCTGCATAAATCGAGATACTGGATTTGTCAGTCTCACTGGGTAAGTTGCAGATCCAGGCAATCGGGATCTCGAATAGCAGAAAGCTCCATTTTCAGAGTCCCTGATTGAATGTTCAATTAAATCAACTATAGATGTATGTCCCTCCACATCTGGTTGTTCATAAAAGCTAAATCTACCATTTGAATGTTCAATTCTAGTGTGAAGTGTTTTTCCATGGGAACGAAAACTCAAACTTAAAAGGTAACGATCATCAGAACTATCTCGAACAAGAAACGAGCCATCAGGCACATTTGCTAATTTTCCCTCTGCCTCCCAACGTGTAATGGGGCCCCAGTACCATCCTTGTTTTGCAAGTTTTTTCAGTTCTTCTGTGAGACTTGTCACAACCATAGGACCACTGTTCTGTACAGAATCATAAACTCTTCCAACTCCAGGGGCAGTGTTAGGATCAAAATTCAAATGGCAGCGCATACTTTCAGCCACGTGGCCATCTGTGCCATTCAATCCATTAAAGTTCCTTTGGATTTGATTATTCTGCATTGGAGGTAGCAAAGGTGAGAGTGGAGGGACATCACTGTGATTGACTCTTGGGCTTTGCAACATGACTCCTGTGGTACCAATCAACAAGCCATTCACTGACTGGTCCACAAAGATATCTGGTGCAACAACTACATCCTGATCCACTTGACTCTCTTCTTCATGGAAAGCATTTCCACCCACTTGAGATGAAACAGTTGACACTTCCATGGGTGAGGAACTATCCAGACAGTAACTACGCGATCCTTCCAAAGGATACATTCCCTCATCTAAAGGCACAGTATACTGAATGTAGTCCTGAGGCATTAATCCAATAACTACAGGCACATGTTCATCAATATGAAGATGTAAGTCCCCATTCTGAGATTCTGTATTTTTTAATGCATTATTTTGTTCCTGGAACAYGTTATCGGACTGCAAGTCATGGAAGTCCTTTCGAACACCATTCAGTGCTGGGCTTGGATTAGAGGAGTGGACCAAGGCCTTGACTTTCACTTCCATTTTGATACAAGTCTCCTCTGAATTTGTAGGTCGAAGGGGCCATGGAGTTGGACTATAATGGTGATTACGGAGGGAAGTGGATCTTAAAGGTCTTTGAGCTCGCACATCTTTGAAGGTTATTGGAGCAGAAGAGGAAGAAAAAGTGTCATCATCCGCAGAGCTTACAGATGGCGTGCTGCCTTTGCCTTTCTGCTTTTGTTTTGCTGAAAGCCTCCTTTTTAACGTACCCATTAAGCTTTCACTTTTTGATCTATTTTTGCCTCCTTTTTCATCTTCACTATTGACTTCACAGCTAGCCAAATCTTTACCATAGCAGCTGCCAAACAAGGAATCATCTTTTCCAAAATCACTTAATGAAGGCTGCTGAACCACTACAAAGTCACTTTCATCTTTGCTTTTATTTAAGTTAAAGGACTTGCGAATTGTTTTGAGACTAATTTTCTTCATTATGACAAGTTACCAAGTCTGGCTGATCAGCAGTGCTTCTGGGGATAGAGTCCTAACACATGCAGAGCAGCTTCTGCTTCATTTGTGTGTTTTATCCAGCCTCATTTAACTCCAAGAGCCATTTCCTGGAAACAAACAAAAAACAATTAACTTCACAAAAGAAATAGTAAAAGTTATCCATAATCTCCCCCTCCTCAACAAAACAGAAGTTGTAGTACTTAAATAATGGGCATCATATAAAAGTAAATATACTTGAAAAAAAATCAAACTTAAACCCATAAATCTACWGATCTGTCTTGAAATTCTTCAAGTCTTTTTCTGTATTTATAATCCAAGTTTATACATAGTATATATCACATATATATACACATATATATACATGCATAAACACACTCATATATACACACACACAAAAATGCATTTGTATATGTTTTCATATACAGAAACATCCCTCTTTTTCAGCAGGCATCTCGTAAAAGAAAAAAAATAACTATAGAAGACAAAACTACAGAAGCTATTACAACCAACAGGATTCATATTACAGGTTAAACTGATTAGTCCTAAAAAGATGGTCTTACAATGTCACATTTTGTTTGCMCAGGAAAATTGAACAGTAATTGCACAATTATAGAGAAATTAATTGTCCAATAAATTGAGTTGAATTCATGCAAAATAGCATTTATTTAGAGCAAATCATAGGCATCCCTTCCCAAACTTCTATGAAAGGAGATGAAACATTTCCAAACTCTGTTTTAGGCATGAAGGAGGCCAGATCACAGGCACTCCTTGCCTAGTGCTAGTGCCTTTCTTCCTCCAACACTTCTGCCAAATATGCCTACTCAAGTCCCAGGTGACTGGTCCCACCTGGCACCCTCCAGAGTCACGTTCCCCATTCTCCCTTCCCCAAATTGATTTTTCTACTTGAGAGAGGAAGAACAAGAACTGGAAGAGAAAAGGGAGTCATATTTGCTTGACTGGTTTTGTTGCTGCCAAGTAACAGCGACTGCCTTAAACAGTAGCCTTCATTCCACGTACTTCCAATTAGATAGTGTGTTAGCAGGATGAGCTACTCTGACAGGAAGGCTCCGTGATGAATATGGCAAGCTGGAGTAGACTAAGATCACACTTTCAAGTCTTTTCAGTGTAGAGGACTGTGGGAGAGGCAGAACCCTTACATATGCTCGTTCCACTTTCCTCCCATTAGATCACAATACTTGCAACAGAAAAACAGACAGCGAACAGAAATTAACTGCATCAAGAATATAATTTTCTTAAATATCTGCAAAAAATCAGTGTAAAGGAATGAACGGATAATCATTACTATATACAAACAGCAGTTCATTGATCATTATTTTGATCCAGCCCTACTTTCATGGTAGAAACACTAAGAATTCCCTCAAGAACACAAGGCTAAAGGATCACACACAAAACTATCTAAAAAAAGTGCAAGGAGCTGTTCAAAATCTAAAGATTCTGAACTGCAAAATACCCTTTTTTTTTTTTTTTTTTTTAAGTGAAGCCTTGCTGCTGGGGGAGCAGGTGAATTATTATTCTCATAAGCAGCAGAATCCCACAGCTTGATTTTTCTATGGATTTGCTTCCTAGTTCTTTTTTTCTTCCAATTCCCCACACTACCCACATCACAATACCTCAAGGACCTTGAATACCAGCCCAAGTATTTTATTAGACGTTCTCGCTTATTTTTGGCATTGCTGAGCTTTAACAAGTCTGACATGTTAGAAAAGTTCATTTTCCCTAAAAAATTTGAAGTGAATATCGAGATATGGGTATGTTCTTTCAAAAATCAAGATTCTACTTTTTTGTTAAGGTAGATACATGCAGAACCATCAAATTTTGTTTTTGTTTTTGTTTTTTTTTAATTACTTATGCTTAATAGGAACTTTGTATGTTTTGAAAGAATTAGGAACTATGGAAATGACGAAAAATGAGTAGAATAGTTGAAATATTTCAATGGGTTTATATGCTTGARGTCTAGAGTATCAAAACAATTGATGAAGTACAGTAATTAGGAAAAAGCCACAAATACAGAAAATGGGAGAGCTACATGTCAATCAGAGGTAGACTCAAAATGCCTCACCAGTATTCTGTTCCTAAATTATTTGGGTTTTCACAACTTACCAATTTACAGCCCTCATCATATGTTTTAAAAAAATATGTAAAAGGAGTAAAAAAGATAACTTCAGCATTTTATGTGGTTCTTCATCAGAGTAAATCAGAGCACTTGCTCATTTGATAAATTTAGCTGTGCCCATGTAATTAACACCAGGCGCCTCAGAACACTCACATTAGCCCCACTTGTGAAACCCACAATGTTCTCAAACCGGTTTCAACTAACATCCATGAGCTGATATTGTTTCTGACTTACCAAGTATGTTCTCCTCATCCTTGCAAGATGTATATCATACTGCTTGCAGTTCCTAACCCTATAAAAGCAAACCCCAAACGAAGCAAAATCTGCCTTATGAACTAGGAAAGAATCAAAAGAGAATACAATCATGTAACTCAGTACACAGATCCCCAAACTAATTGACTAATTTTTTTAATTGGTGTGCTTAACAAGAATTAAAATTAGCTAAAATTTGGCTGAGGGAGCTACACTTCTTTAGCTTCTCCATAACTAAAAGAACTAAGCAAACCACTTTAAAGAACAGATTTTTATCACCTACTAGCTTTTCTGTATCAAACTGTTTTTACAATTGAAAATCATGTATCTAAAAATAATCTCGGAAGACAAATCTCTATGGTAGCACAGAGGAAAAGCTGACATTTGGTACTTTGAGAGCGATCACTGAGCATGCTTGAGCACAAGTGTTCTATTTGTCAGCCTACCTTAGTAGCCAATATCTTTATCAAGCAAAAAGCTATCCAAATACATAAATCACTATTTGTATTTTTATTATGTTTCATATAAAGAATAAAGGCTTGAAATTCAAATAAACTGCCTCTGTCACAGAAAAAATCTGCATATATCTAGAAGCTCAGTTCATTCTCCATGAAAAGACAGTAACATCTTGTGAATACAGTCCTGGCCAAAGCTTACTGAAGTAAACTGAAGACACTGACTGATTAGAGCAAGACTGTAACCAAATCCTCCATGTAAGAACTACTCAATGTTTTAACATCCTTTAGGATTTTGTTATCCAAGACAGGAGAAAGCAAAAATATTCTGAAGTCAAATTGTTGATTCAGATATGTTTCCTTCTTCATATATCTTTAAGCAAAAAAACAGTAATTCTGCATGACATATTCATGCATTTTAAAAGCCCTTTATAAAACAAGCCTCAATGTAAAATTTATTCATATGCTTGCAGGAGTAAAATTATTCACTGTCTATATCTAGAAGAGCTGAAACAGAACAGCTAAGCATGCATTCCTTCCTGGAATATATTAAAATTAACTGCTGAATTTCATCACAACTCTCACCACTGCAACAGCTTCGCTAGTATTCTGTAAGAATTATGGTATCACTGAGGTCTCCCACAGATGTGCTATTCCAGTGCCATCTGCTGTACAGTGAATTTAAAAAGGCTAACTACAGATACCTCTAGAAAATCTTTTGGTAGGTATTTACAAATATAAGCAGACTTTAAACCATGTTATAGAACTCCCAAAACATGACAATGATCTAAGTAGAAATACTTGGAATATGTTTTTCTTTTTTAATTATTTGCAGAAGTATGAGGCTTTTTTTCCCCATTAAACTCTTACTAAAATATATCTATCCACTACTGTGAAGGTGTATCAACAACAGCACCTTAAGTACTCTGGAAAATCTGAAATCTATAAATTTATTCAAGAAATCCTACTGTCAATTCCTTGATGTTAYTTGTTAAAAAAGCTGTTCTAGGTATATATTCCCATTGATTTTACTTTATTACTAAAGCTATTATATTAGTGAAATTTTCCTTTTCAAAACCAGCAATAGAAAATRCTGGCTCAAGATATTCTTCCATCTAGTTACAGCTTCAGTCCACATCAGCATAGAAGTTATACATAAAATATTCATTAAATAAAAAAGAGATTAAATACCTATTATTTCAAACACTAGCAGTTTCTGATGGAACATATAAGCTACATGGCAGCTTTCAGCTTTCTTACTACATGCCACTAACATATTGAAGATGGTGTTGCTTTTCCCTTCCTTGAATTTCAAGTAAATTCCTACATCACGTTATTCTTTAATAGAGATTTTAAATAAAGCAATTTAAATTTCACTGCCTACTCTTATRTTGATGCTCCACGCTACCTTGAAAACAACAAAACAGATTAATAGTTTTAGTAGTGGCTTGTTTGGTAATGGATGAGCACTGATATAAAGTAAGAGTGCAAATTTTATAAAAGCCCATCCCATCCCCTTCTACATGGTTGCTTTGCTACTAAGTATAAAGAAGCTCACATAATTTCATACATAACTGGAATGAGATTTAAAAAAAAATGTATATAAAGACAGATCAGAAGCCCATCTGATAATACTTTGTATTCCTTCAAGAGTATTCAAGAGTACTTAGAACCTCCTATTTTAAGTTAAAAAACCTGAACTCTAAGCAGATATTATTTAAACTTCCAAGATTTGAACAGCTAAGGGAAATATGGTTCCTTTCTTTAAAGGCCASGATAATTTAGTAGGCATTATACAGATCCAAGTTTCAAGCAAACAAACAAAAAACCTCAACAATAAGTCACATGAGCTCTGCTATTGTTTCTTTCTTTCTACAAAGGTTAAAGTGAAAACAGTCCATAGGCACTAATATTCTAAGAACTTACAGAGTAATCCTAATAACTATTAACAAACTTTAGCAGAGAAAAAGAAAGGTATGCCTTTAGTAATAACCAGAATAATAGAGTAAAATAAAAACGAAAACTTGATACACAAAGGGATTTTTCTTCACCACCATTCGTGGTGAATGTGAACCGTATGCAAAACCAGTAACAAAACTATTTAMAAAGTCTGAATACCTTGATTGCTTGCCTCTGGCCTTCTTTTAAAAAAGGATGTCCCTTGACATCTGGACTGCCCTGACCTTTTCTACTTCATCCATGACCGTCTGCAGCAAGTCCTGTTCTTCTTTCCCATATTTGGTTGCAGGACAAATATTTCTAGCTGATTGGTAGCTTTCCTCTGGGGAGTAAGTGAGGAGTGTTAAATAGCATCTTTGTATTACAGTTCATCTGTGTATATTCAGTCCTGCGACTACAGTAATTGCATAACTACAAGAGCAAAAAACTAACATTAACTGGCCTCGCCAGAGGTTCTCTTCCCTTTACTCAAAAATGGCTGTTTGGGATGCCTGTCTGCTCCGGAGCTATCGCAGGCACGTGAACCTGGTATGTTAAGCCAAAGCCAGGGCTGGCTGACATAAGCACAATGGACTGAAACTGGATCAGCACAAGCACACACACAGTCTCAGCACAGCACCACCGCTGTTAGAGCGGGAACCKCCGGGGGACGTGCGTGGATGACAGCTACAACAGTCGCTGTTTCAGCTGCTCCTGTTAAATCTCTCACCAACTGGGAATCGACATGCAAACAAGGATGAGGTAGATTCTACTTTTTATACATTCACTACTAATAGCACTAGGACCTTTTT